>NC_143053.1:5645000-5801071 GCF_052426305.1 Pelodiscus sinensis
TAGGTCTCAGTTGGAGTACTGTGTGCAGTTCTGGGCCCTACATTTCAAGAAAGATGTGGAGAAATTGGAGAAGGTCCAGAGAAGAGCAACAAGAATGATTAAAGGTCTACAAAACATGAGCTACAAGGCAAGGCTGAAGGAACTGAACTTGTTTAGTTTGGAAAAGAGAAGACTGAGAGGAGACATGATAGTGTTTTTTAAGTATCTAAAAGGGTGTCACAGGGAGGAGGGAGTAAAATTGTTCTCCTTGGCCTCAGGTGATAGGACAAGAAGCAATGCGCTTAAACTGCAGCAAAGGAGGTTTAGGTGGGACATGAGGAAAAACTTCCTGTCGGGGTGGTTAAACACTGGAATAAATTTCCTAGGGAGGTTGTGGAATCTCTATCTCTGGAGATATTTAAGAGCCACTAGACAGACTTCTGTCAGGGTTGATACAGAAGTGCTTGGTCCTGTCATAAGGGCAGGGGACT
Organism: Pelodiscus sinensis; assembly: GCF_052426305.1. Lineage (NCBI taxonomy): Eukaryota > Metazoa > Chordata > Testudines > Trionychidae > Pelodiscus > Pelodiscus sinensis. The sequence goes on from NC_143053.1 coordinate 5,645,471, forward strand.
GGACTTGATGATCTCTTGAGGTCCCTTTGAGTTTTAAATTAAATGAATGGAGATGGCTTATTTCCTAGAACTGGAAGGGACCTTGAAAGGTCATTGAGTCCAGTCACCTGCCTTCTCAGCAGGACCAAGTACCATCCCTGACAAATTCTTGCCCCAAATTCCTAAATGACCTCCACAAGGATTGAACTCACAACCCTGGGTTTAGCAAGCCAATGCTCAAACCACGAAGCTATCCTTCCCCCCCCAGTAGTCTATGATTCTAAGTGATTCAGTCCCGGTTGCCCATTCTCAGCTTTTGCCAAACAGAGGCTAGGGCAGGGGTGAGCAATAATTTTTGCCCTGGGCCACCCTGGAAGGGGAAGGGCTTAATCAGGAAGGGGCTGGGCTACTCTACACCCTGACCATGAGTGTTCTGGGGGCAGGGGAGCCCCTTTGCCTCCCCTTCCCACTAAGCACCCATGCCCTTGGCATGCTCCCCCACCCCTGGCCAATCGGGGCCTGAGGACGGGGGAGCACGGGAAGCCTCCTCCGGCCCTGCAAGGACCTCGTGGCACTTTGAAGTGCCGCGGGCTCCTTTCTGAGCCGGGAGGGAGAAGGAAGCTTCACGCAGCTCCTCCACCTCCAGGCCCTAATTTGCCCACCCCTGGGCTACGGACACCATTCTACCTATCCTGGCCAATAGCCATGGATGGACCTGTCCTCTATGAATTTATCTAGCTGTTTGTTTGACCCCTTTTATAGTCTTGGCCTTCACAACATCCTCTGGCAAAGACTCCCACGGGTTGACTGTATGTTGCATGAAGAAATACTTCCTTTTATTGCTGCCTATTAGTTTCATTGGGTGACCCCTAGTTCTCGTGTTATGAACCCCTAAGATGGATGGATGCGGTAAGGGAGAATTCTGCACGAGTTGTAAGATGAGCTAAGTTGTATTATAAACACAGAGCTAAAGCTCTCATACACTCATAGACTTTAAGGTCAGAAGGGACCATTATGATCATCTAGTCTGGCCCCCTGCACAGTGCAGGCCACAGAATCTCACCCACCCCTCTCACCTATATCTCAGATATTGAAGTTCTTGAAACGATGGTTCAAAGACCCCAAGATGCAGAGAATCCGCCAGGAAGTGACTTGTGCCCCATGCTACAGAGGAAGGCGGGTCATCCGGTCCGGCCTTCAATGAGGTCTCTTGGGTCACTTCATTTACCCACCAGCAAATGCAGGATTGTTTCATCTTTCCTGAGTATTTCTATTGCCTCATCACTGTAATATCTAAGCACTTTCCAAATAAATTAGATCTGTCTAGAGTCCTCCTTCGTGGATTTGAGTCCAAAGCTGACTGCAAAGAGAGCCCTACATTGCTGTGATGCAGACAAAAAAGATCTCACAACGCTGGGTAAGTGGGCAGCAAAATGACAGATGAAATTCGTTGTTGAGAAGTGCAATGTAACGCAAAATGGAAAGAAATCCCACTTATACATACAAAATGATGGGGTCTAAATTGGCTGTTACCGTTCAAGAGAGAAATCTTGGAGGCATTGTGCATAATCCTCTGAAAGCATCCATTCAATGTGCCGCAGCCATCAAAAGGCAAACAGAAAGTTAGGCGCTATTAAGAAGGATAGAGAATAGGACAGAGAGGATCAAATTGCCGCTATATAAATAATTTTTACTTCAGTTTTGTCAATTTTCCTTTGAAAAAAGAGATCAACACACAGACATTTCATTTGCCACGTGTTCTCAAAAAGCCTTTCTTTTTGTCAAAAAAAAAAGAAAAAAAATTCTCATAAATACATAAGAATGTTAGAACAGCCAGACTAGGTCAGACCAAAGTTCCGTTTATCCCAGGATCCTGTCTGCTCACAGTGGCCAATGCCAGGGACTTCAGAAGGCATGAACAGAACAGGAAATCATCGAATGATCCATCCCTTGTCGCCCATTCCTAGTTTTTGGCAAACAGAGGGTAGGGACACTTCAGAATACAACCTTCCTGTGCTTCTCACCACGCTAAGGACACAGGGAGCATAACCATGCCGGCCTACAATCCATTGGTGATGAACACATGGAGTTATTGGAATCCCGGGAGAGACATGCAGAGTAGCACCACAGAGGAGTTGCTGCTTTGTGCGTTGGATATAATTTCCATTTCCAAACCGCCTTGGCATTCGGGGAGCCTCCAGTGCTCACTGAATCAACCTTTAACGAGCAGCTGAAATTTTATGATTGCAATTAAAAAATGTGCTGTTTCAGATGATACGGGACTTAAGTATGGTGAAACTGGAAGCCGTTCCAGCAAAGTGCAATAATAAAAGGCCAGTACGTAAGCTGTCCATTTACAGAAGCATAAGATATCAAATTCATTTTTAATAGACTGTTTCCATGGAAATGGTCCTTCCCGGAGACAATTTATATCATATTAAGCAGCGCAAAGGGTTAAGATGACGGTTGTGGTGGCTGTAATACAGATTCTATGGATTGCTAAAAAATTGTAACTGCTCAAAGGTTTATAGCCGGAGCGCATGGAATATTTCAGAACTGTTCATTACTCGCACTGCAAAATGTAGCACTAAAGTGCACCCAGTAAAGCGGGATCCATCATTAGTTCATTATACGAGTGGTTTGGAAATATAGGGAAGTGTGTCCCTCGGTCATAGCGGTTCACAATAATTATGGCTAATAGGTACATCCAAATTCCATTCCAGGGAGGATCTCAAAGCATTTACAAATATGAATTAGCCTCCCCCTATACAATATGGCTGTGTCTAGACTGGCAAGTTTTTCCGCAAAAGCAGCTGTTAAAAGCATTTGAGGAAAATCATGCCCGTCTAGACGTAGCCCATGTGTCTTGCCTGCTATCGGCTAATAGTTCACTTAGTTAGATGTTGTTGACTAGGTCTATTACAGTAACACTCAACTGAGATCAGGGCCTCACTGTGCTTGGTGCTGTGTATGCACCTCAGGCTCAAAGGGTATGTCTACACTAGTTCGTTAATTCGAGCTAGGTAGGCAAATGAGGCGACCAGAGTTGCAAATGAAGCCCGGGATTTAAATATCCCGGGCTTTATTTGCATGTTCCCATCCGGTCGCCATTTTGAAATTTCACTAGCCTGAACTCATTGCTGTGCGGCTACACATGGCAGTGAAACGTTAATTCGAACTAAGTCCTTAGATCGAATTAACTGTTACTCCTCATTCCATAGGATGATTCGGGGCGGCCGCCCCAGGCCCTGCACTTTGGGGGCCCCCAGGGTGGCCTGGAGGATACCCCCCTCCTGCAGTCACCATGGCAGTGGGAAACAGAGTGCCCCGGCCCTACGGTGCTCCACTTGCTGTTGCCATGGTGAAGCACAGCACACCAGGCGGGGAAAGGCTGGCGAGGCAGAGGGGAACGGGCTCCGCCCCCTACTGCCGCTCTGCGCCAGGCTCCGCATAATCACCCGGCTCGCGTCGCTCGGGGGAGGTGGCTTCCGGCAGGGGGTGGAGCAGGGGCGGGACTTGGGTGCAGGGGTGGAGCAGAGGCAGGGTGGAGGCGGGGCCTGTAGTGGGAGGGCTGCCCCAGGTCCTGTGCCCCCCTACAAACAGCCCTTCCCCCGTCACAGTTGGAGTGGCAGTTGCGTCTGACCTAGAATCCCCATTGTTGCTGCTGCGAGTGACCAGCCGAGGGTGAAAGTGGTGAATGGTCACAAAGTAGATTGCAACAGGACTGCAAATTCACCCATTAACTAAGCTGGTACGAACAGCCAGACTACAGCAATCCAACTCCCACCACTGCATCTTTCAGAGACGGTGCAACTCCTCCTTTGGTCCTTGAGGGGAAAATGTCTCCCTCCCGTCAGCTGCCCATGAGGTTTGCTCTGACGCAGGCCAATGGGCGGCCCTTTCGTGTTTTTCCTTCCCAAGAGCGTCACGGCGGTGGTGCCGATGTACCATATCCTCCATAGCACACCGTGAAGGAGGCTGTTTGAAGTAATGCTGTTATAAAAATAGGCCTATTTAAATAATATTTTAGGGATGTAAGGAAGGGGGCATGATTACGCATTTGGGAGAGCTTTGTGGAGTGCAGCAAATGTTATACAACCTCGCCGTCGTCAGAAATACAGCTCTAAATATAGCCCCAACTAGGAGTACAGCCGGAACCTCCTGGGAACACCAAGTAATTAGGTAGAATCTTTGCATTCGCTGGTACTTGCTGGCTACTTCACAGGAAGCCGGTGTACCTGCAAGATGGGCCTAAAATGTAGGGGTTTCATATCAGAAAACGCAGCTTATTACTGCTGAAAGTGGTGAATGAAGAGAACTTAGCTGTTGTCTTGTGTCCCCTGCAGTGTTTGCAACCATGCGATGGTCTCCAAAAGGGGGAGAGCCAGCCTCTGATGTTTCCTAGGAAACAAGAGCGAAACTGAGCAGATTACTGTCCCAACTGGAGAGAAGTGAAAAAAGAAAAAAAACAGCAGCATAGGTACCGCAGTTGTCTGGGCTCAGGTCCCAACTTTAAATAAGAACATCAGAACGGTCACACTGGGTCAGACCAAAGGTCCATCTAGCCCAGGATCCTGCCTGCCGACAGTGGCCAAAACCAAGTGCCCCAGAGAGAGTGAACAGAACAGGGAATCAAGTGATCCCTGCCCTGACACCCATTTCCAGCCGCTGACAAACAGAGGCGAGGGACACCATTCCTACCCATCCTGGTTAATAAGTATTGATGAACCTAACCTCCATGAATGTATCTAGCTTTTTTTGGAACCCTGTTAAAGTCCTGGTCTTCACCACATCCTCCGGCAAGGAGTTCCACAGGTTGACTGTGCGCCACATAACAAAACACTTCCTTTGGTTTGTTTTAAACCTGCTACCTATTCATTTCATTTGGTGACCCTTAGTTCTTATGTCATGGGAACAAGTGAATAACTTTTCCGTATTCACTTTCTCCACGCCAGTCATTATTTTATAGACCTCTATCCTATCTACCCTTAGTCTCCTCTTTTCTCAGCTGAGAAGTCCCAATCTTTTTAATTTCTCTTCATATGTCAGCTGTTTCAAACTCCTCATCATTTTTGTGGGAGCTCGGGGGGGGGGCGCTGGCCCCGGGCGCGTGGCCCTTGGGGGAGGGGCGCTGGCCCCGAGTGTGTGGCCGTTGGAGGGGGCACCGGCCCTGGGCACGTGGCTATGGGGGGGGCCTCGCCCTCAGGCACATGGCTATGGGGAGGGGCCCACTCCCGGGCGTGCAAGTGTCCCCGCCCTCTGGCGCCCGGCGGGCGAACGGCCATGCCCCCTGGCGCCCGGCAACCTCAAATGGTTGGGGACTACTGTCCTACTGCAATCAGTTTACCATTTGTTTGCCTTGTACAGAGTAGGAAAACTGGGGAAACTGGAGAGGGAAGCAATGCTAATGAACCTTGCCTGGGATGGAGAATCCTTGCAGTTACTTCCCCACCGGATCTTTCCGTAATGTGTGTGTCCCCGTTGTTAGATTACTGAATCCCTTTGTGCTGTATTTCCCGCTGTGTTGTGCAGGATTATTCTCTTACATAAGGTATGTGCTGTGTTCGGGAAGCAGCCCAACCGCTCACATAATGAGTAGCTTAGAGTACAGCAGGGTTAGCGGAACACAAATTGTCTCGACACGCGGCATGTATTTTTAGCCAGCAGCTCCACCCAGGCAGCCAAGAACTGTTCTCCAGGGAGGAGTCGGGCAGGCGAAAGAGCAGCAAGCTGCTACATTTGCCCCCCGGCAAAAGTTGAAAAGTTGAGCGGCAGGAAGCTGCCTTCCTGGGAGGCCAGGAGTATGTGGGGATCTGGAAGTTCATCTCGCTGGCGTCTTTTTCTGCAGCCAAATACGCCAGAGGGCAAAGGCCCAGAACCCTAGCTCCTAATTGTGCATACACAAAGGGCGTTCCACAGGGTAAGCATTGGCTGTTTTACCATACAAAAATAAAATATATCTCAGGGATTTGGTTCATTTGGACTGATCGGGCTTGTGAGGAACGTTTCCAACACACAGGGCACCGTGTGGCCATTTGCTAGAAGCAAAGCGTGAAATCAAGGTGCCACCGTCGGCTCTTTATGCTGCCTGGTTTGATCGGCTACACGATCTTCCTTTTCTGTCCTTTCCGTCTTCCCCTCAGGCGGACTTGTGCCTGGAGCTGAGGGCAGTTGTCTGGGCTCGTGAAAAGATTGGCACGTATTTTCAGAAGGCTCAGCTCCTCTAAGGCATGTAGGCTCCTTTAAGGACGTGGACCTGGGTGATTTGCCATGCCTCGTTAGAAAGTGCTCTGTGAAATCAGTACCCTTTCCGCCTGCAGCCTCTTCTCAGAACACGTTCTCCGTTCATCTGTTAGTTCAGCCTTACGACATTCCCCGGGCAGGGCCGTGTTTTGTCCACACCAGGAGACACAGCTAAGTGATGTGACTTTTCCAAGGGGACACAGGAAGTTCACAGACACCCACTCCTGCACTCTGAGTACTGGAGCAATGCCTGCAGTCTCATCAGACGACCTTCCACACTTAGGGCCCTGCCTATACATAGAATTAGCCCTGTTTCAACCAGCATGGACAGACAAGGAAAGTAGCAACTGTCACAGCTAACCCTGCTGTTGAGCAGGAGGAAGTATAACGCCAACAGACCCTCGTTGCCTGTGGGTGGAATCAGAACCAGACTGAGCCATTCTGGCACCCCGGGCAGACAGGTTAATTGCACCCCGGGTTGGGGGAGGGCGCATGCGTGGCTCTGCCCTCGCCCAGCACGTGGGGGAGGGCGCACGGAGCTGGCCGTGACAGGATGCATGTGCCTGGCCTGGCCCAGCCCAGCTACTGCTGCTGGTGTGCAGCCCAGCCGAGCCCGGCTGTGCAGGGTCCCGCAGCTGCAGGGGGAAGGGCGCTGCTGGCTGGCGCTGCGGGGGTTAACGCGGCCCCCGCCCTGGGCAGCCGCTGCAGGGTGGCCATTGGGAGCTGCTGCAGCCCGCGATCTGGGAGCCGGGTGTGCGGCACCTGATAGCAGCTATAAGGGACGCTGCGTGCCCCTTACAGCTGCCATCAGGCACCCCCCATAGGTTGGCGCCCCGGGCAGCTGCCTGGCTAGCCCATGCCTTAATCCAGCCTTGGGTGGAATTGAAACTTGGACCTCTGGAGCTTGGTGTAGGAGCCTCTACCATAGCAATGGGCAACCAAGGCTAGTAAGTGGGCTGCATGAGTGGCCCTCCTTCATCTCAGTGGGCCACAAGATTGTCATAACCAACGGATAGGGCAGGTTTGCTTATGGCGGTGGCACCCCTAGAATTTGCAGGGAGGTGCCGCTGGAACTGTAGCAGCGCTGGGATCGGCTGCCCGGCGCTCGCAGTCAGAGCTGTGCGTGGTCAGTGCCCACCTCACCTCCTGCGCCCTGGATTTATGTGTGTCACCTTAGTACCAGCAGCAGGAAAAAAGTACACAGCCGGAAACCAGCGGAAAATGGCCATCCTGCGTGTGGGCAGCGGTAAACACACACGGAATCCCAAAGGAACACAGGTTGCCCACCACTGTTCGACCGCATGAACGAGAAGCCAGCTGGCTATTAGCTAAGGCCACAGAGAGACTCTGTAAGTGCTGCTCGAGGGACAGTCCACCACACACAAGAGGGGTGGGATTGATAGACCGGGTCAGGTCTGTACACCCTGAGGGCATCGGCTCAGGGAAAATGGCTATTTACAGCCCTCAACTGGAGACTTTCCCAAACAGACCGCACACCAGTCACACCGAGCGCTTCATCTGCCAATCTGGCTAGCAAGAAGCCTCATGAGCAAAACCCCTCAGACAGCCCAGCTCTCCCTGTGCCGCAATCGGCCCCGGACCTTACTCACAGGTGAGGGGTTATAGAACCCAATCTCCCCAGCCCCAGACAGACCCTCCCATAGTCCCTGGTCAATTTACACTTTAGATCTTACCCACAGGAGCACGCTGGGCCAGTCCTTTAGAATCTAAAATCTAAAGGTTTATTAATAGAAGAAAGAAAAGGTTGAGAGTAATCTTGTTAAGCAGAATACATCACATACATCAATCGCCAAGCATACATCATACACAACCAAGCCCCAAAGACCAACTGCGATCACTTCCAGAAGGTTGCCCATGGGCTACAGGCAACACAAAAGGGAGCCGTGGTTCTCTTATCCACCCCCAAAGGCCGCCCCCCCCTCTTGTCTGCTCCATTCGGACCATTCTGCCTTGTGTGAAGAACAATAGTCAGGGAAAACACTCCCCTTTCTCAGCGGGCAAGTGCTCAGAAGGAAAAGGAGGGGACAAGCGCCTTTGTGTGATGACGTGGGGAGACAAGTGGGGCGAGAGGGGGCGGGGATTCGAGGACTCAGGAAGAGCAGGAAAGGCTAGAAGGCCTGAGGCTAGGATGGGCACAAGGAGCCGGGACAGAGGATGGTAGGCTGAGAGTGAACGGGTAGGGACTCGCACAAGAGTGTGGGTCGGGCATGGAGAGCTTAGGGACTGGGCAATTGATTGGAGGAAGGGAGTGACAAAATTGCCTCGCCCCTGGACAAGATGGGGTTGGCGCTGCATTCCTGGAAGGGGCGGGGTTTCCGGTGGACGGGGCGGGGTTTCAGGTGGAAGGGGCGGGGTTTCTTGTGGATGGGCGGGGTTTCTTGTGGATGGGCGGGGTTTCTGGTGGAAGGGGCGGGATTTCAGGTGGAAGGGGTGGGGCTATTGGCTAGCCTTCCCTGCCAGCCCTTCAGTGTCACCAAAAACGTGCCACCCAGGGTTCCAGCGGTGATTTAAAAGGCCTAGGGCTCCAGCCGCTGTGGCCACCGCAGAAACAGCAGCACTGTCTGGGATGTCCGGGCCCTTTTGAATTGCGGGGCCTTGGGGCAGGTGCCGGTTTTGCCCCCCATGTCAGCAACCTATGGATTGTTAACAGCTCAAGCCCTTCTCCCCCAGTTCAAATCCAGCCTGCAGCGTGTCTATACAGGAGTGTGACACAAGGAATAGATTGCAGCCCTCTGACAAGCATCCGTGCTATGAAACCATGACCACTCGTCAGCTGGATCAGTGGCCAAGTGTGGCGTGTTGACACTGGACCATGTGAGGGTACTGCTATTGTACCTCTCCTGTTAAACATCGGGGCTACGTCTACACCGGAATGATTTTCCGGAAATGCTTTTAATGGAAAAGTTTTCCGTTAAAAGCATTTTCGGAAAAGCACGTCTAGATTGGCAGGACGCTTTTCCGCAAAAGCACTTTTTGCGGAAAAGCATCCGTGGCCAACTAGAGGCGTTTTTCCGCAAACCATTTTCGCGATCGGGGCTTTTTTGCGGAAAACAAATCTCTGCTGTCTACACTGGCCCTTTTGCGCAACAGTTTTTCGGAAAAAGACTTTTGCCCGAACGGGAGCAGCATAGTATTTCCACAAGAACACTGACAATCTTACATGAGATCGTCAGTGCTTTTGCGGAAATTCAAGCGGCCAGTATAGACAGCTGGCAAGTTTTTCCGGAAAAGCGTCTGATTTTCCGGAAAAACTGGCCAGTCTAGACACAGACCAGGGGACTCCGGTTTCCAAGCTGGGCCCATATTTCTTACTCAGAAGAAGAAACTCATCTCAATCCATATAATAATCTACTCTCTATTTTCAGAGTTTGTCTGTCTGTCTGTTTGATCAAGAACTCCGCCTAAACCAGGGGTGGGCAAGCTGTTGCAAGCGGGCCGGATCCAGCCTGCCAAGCCACCAGATCCAGCTTGTGGCTGCCTCACTGGGACAGCTAACTGCGGAGAAGTTTATGCCACTTTAAATGGCTGGAAGCTTTCTCCGTAAGCAACATATGGATTTGGTTGTGCCAGGAAAACAGGATATTCCTGGGCTGGGATTGCTTCTCAGCAAACCACACAGAAAGGAGACGGACAGGCGCGGCCTGAGGCCGGCTGCGGCAGCTGGCGCCCCAGGCGGAAGGCGCGATCGGCGCCCCCGCCTGCACAGCCGTCAACGAGTTTGCGTAGGCTCCCGGGCCGCCCCTGGAGACGGAATCGCCAAAGCAAGGGCAGTCCTCAAAATTGGCATAACTGAGCGAATGTTGAAAGAGGCTGAGCCAAGATGAGCCAGAAAAAAATAGGCTGAAGCTGGAATAGGATTGCTTCACAATAAACCACCCAGGAAACAGAGTGGCAAGGTGTTGCCCTGCACTGGCCCTTTAAGGGGCTGACAAGGAGTCAGGGGGAAGCCCAGCTGAGGTCATATAAGCATATCTCCTGGAGGGGAAGAGACCTGTTTGTCTGCCTGCAATGAGAGAGGCTTTGGCCTAGCAAACCCAGGCTGCCTGGCCTATGGCCCAGGGCTGCAAGGAGGCCGTCATGGAGGGCAGGGCTTGCATGGAGGCAGTCCTAAAAGGCCGGGCTGCAAGGAGGCAGCTGCTGTAGGCTGGGGGAGTTTGAGCCAGGGAAGCCCTAGGCCACGAGGCAGGGTTGCAGGAGGCAGCCGGGCAGGCAGAGGCCTTTGCCCAGGGAGGAATGGCCAGGAGAGACTGCAGTCTGCCCTGAGACAGGGCTAGAGAGGGACTGACAGTGGGCCACCGAGGCCTGGAGGATGCTGAGGAACTTTGTGTTCCTGGAGGGAGCTGGATGTTCCTGGGAAGAAGAACTGGGGATCCTAGGGAGTAGAGAGGACTCTGGAGGAGGATCAAAGGGAGAACAATGACTCCCCCCTGGAAGGGGGCGTGGAGCAAGCCCGGAGTGGTCACTGCCGGAGGGCAGTGCCCCGAAGAGAACGCCACACCCGAAGGGGGCAGCTGCTTACTTCCCCAAAAGCCACCCCGAGGGAAGAAACCGTGCGGAAAGTGAGTCGAACCTGCTACAAGAGAAATGTGGAGCAGCGTGTTTTGGCACCACTGCGCAATGCCAGGTACATCTGCTAAATAATTAAAAAATAGAACGAGAAGCGTTAGGTTGTTAAGCTATTTATGGGCACCAGTAAAAGACCTTCGCAGGAGGGACTGTTTTGGAGACAAAGGGGCAAGTGGGGAAATTTCTTCCTAGACTCCCCCTGCTTTAACTCCATCTTGAGCAAATGGGTATCAGCAAGCCGGACAGCCGTTCAAAGAACGGTCCCATCATTTTTGCTGTCCACAATCACGCTAAGGAGGCACACGGGAAGTACATCCGTTCCTAGAGATGAATAAAAATCATTCTCTCTCTAGGGCCTGGACTTCCTTCCACGATCTAAGCGCCCAATCTCCCCAGCAGTCGTGCCAAGCTGTGCGGGAATTTATACAGCCGCCAACGTCTGGCTTTAAAGTTACAGAAAATACCAGAGCTTTCAACTAAGCTGCCTCACAGCTCAGTCCCTTCAGGGCCTGATTTGCAGCGTTAAGGCACAAAACCTCTGTTCCGTAATTTATTTAGCTCATTCCTCCTTATAGCTTAAATTCCAAATGAGCTTGCACGCGGCAGATGGCGCCCACAAATGTCTTCTCTCAGAAGTTGGAAGGTGAGCCCCTCCCCTCTCAGTCCCGTAGCAACCCAAACGGTAGGGAAGAACACAAAATTGCTTGAGTTTTGAAGGCACCTGCTGTGCAGGATGGTAGATAAGGAGAATCCTGGGATTGGTAGGGAAGCCTGGGGGTTGCTTTCTAAGATTCCAGGGCTTTGACTCTTTCTGTTCTACACTGAAATGCAGCCAATGTTCCCTCTAATTTTTTCCATCCATGAGCGGAATCAATTTTGTTACGTGCCCTAAGGCATGTGTAGATGTGCACCACCAGTAGACACACACGCTGCCAGCTGTGGACGCTCTGCTAATCAGCGGGGCCGCAGTTGAATCTCTTCCCAAGCGCACAGCTTAGAGGGAACACTCTCGATTGTACTTCTATGGCCCTGTCACCTGTGTATCCAAGTGCCTCGCAATACCCTCGTGAGGTAGATTCTATTATCTCCATTTCACGGTGCGGTGGAAGGGACTGGACATAAGAACACTGGGTCAGGCCAAAGGTCCATCTAGCCCAGTATCCTGTCTTCTGACAGTAGCCAATGCCCGGTACTTCACGGTGAATGAACAGAGCAGGCCATCGAGTGATGCATCTCCTCTCAACCATTCCTATCTTCTGGCAAACAGAGGCTGGGGATCCTTCAGAGCCTGGGGTTGCTTATCCTGGCTAATAACTACTAATGAACTTATCCTCCATAAATTTATCTAGTTCTTCTTGGGACCTTGTTAAAATCCTGGCCTTCACCACATCCTCTGGCAAGGAGTTCCACAGGTTGACGATGTGTCATGTGAAGAAATACTTCCTGAGGCACAGAGTGACAAGGGCCCAGATTTTTAAAGGCATTTAGGCTTCGATGTCGTCATACCTAACTGATTTAGGAGCTTAAATCTCCTTTTTGAAAGGGATCTAGGCATGTAGGAACCAAATCCCAACAATTGTCCTAAATACTATGGTACATGAGGAAATCAAACCTGAATGCCCATAGTTGTAAGCTAGGGCTGTAACCACTAGGGCATCCTTCTTCTAAAGCAGGAGCCCAAGAGAGTTAGGCACTCAACTCCTATTAAAAGTGATCTACCCCTCGCATTTACTATAGTGGGCAAAGCCTGTGGAATAGACAGAGGTTTGAATGTGTGACCCAGGGCCACATAGTAATTGGCAACTCCTGGGGCTGCCCCTTGGGTTCTCCCAGGCTGTATGTAAAGAAACAAAGCTTCAACGGGAATTGCTCTGGGGTAGCTGTGGAAGGATTTTGGTCTACTCAGTCCATTTACAAACCCACCAGGGGCCAGGCTGCCAGTGTCCATAATGTATGTGTGTGTGTGTGTGTGTGTGTGCAGCTCTCTGCTGAATGAAGCTAAAGGGATCATTATGCGTGTCATAGGTACCATACTGCCAAAAGTTAACGGGGATTCCCCAGTGCTAAAGCCTATTCTTTCAGAATAAGGGGGTGCAAATGGTCTCTGTGTAGCTGCTGTGGCATTTCCAGGGACCACAGCATAGTGAGGAAATCCTAGGCACCCACAGGTTTTAAACCTGTTGCCAACATGACCACCCTTCCAGTACAACTAAATTCTGCCCTTAGACATGAATACTTCCTGCCTACCTAAGTCAACAGAAACTGCCAAGGAATAAATTGCCAAGGGAGGTGGTGGAATCTCCCTCTCTGGAGATATTTAAGAACAGGTTAGATAGACATCTGTCAGGGATGGTGTAGACGGAGCTTGATCCTGCCTTGAGGGCGGGGGGCTGGACTCGATGACCTCTCGAGGTCCCTTCCAGTCCTATTATTCTATGAAACTACGTGAGCAGAGCAGACCCCAATTCTGCTCTTCTGTGTTAAATATGTTCATCTCTGACTGGCCTAATTTGTGCAGCACCTAGCAGGACAGGCCTGGTGCCATACAAACACCAGTCTTTTCCCCCATTCATAGTTTTTTATAATGAATAAAAAGGACAAATTGCAGATAGTCAATGCCGGCCTGTCGGAAGCAAGAATGCATGTCGCAGGCTGCAGCAAAATTCTAGGAGACTGAATTATTCAGCTCTAGGAAACATCCCTGATACAATTGCAGCTGTGAGGTACAACACTGTCTTGATAATTAATTAGTAGCTTATACAGAGAGGTCCTCTGAAATCAAATGATTGTAGCTTTTCATCCAGGAGAACTGAGAGCAAAACATGTTTCAAGAATGTAATGGGCCAACTACCTATGGGGCCATGGCTATGGGCATCAATGGGAATACGCACCAGTGTTCCCTCTAATCGGCTCCATCCATGTGCGGAATAAATTTACGTGGGCCATGTGTGCATGTGCACCGCCCATAGAAACAGAAATCTAGCGGTGGGTACTCTGCTAATCAGCTGGGTGGCATTTGAATCGCTCCTGAGTGGCCGCACAAGCACCCAGATTATAGGGAACATTGATACCTAAATCAGGGACAATCGAAAAGGGGATGGAGAAGATAGGCGTTTTCGTTGCCAGAGACATGGCTTCAAGCCTGGCTTTACGAAGAAGGATTCTCTCTGTGACCTACCACATTGACTGGACCGAGGGACACTGTGAGCTGCAGGCTTTGCATTCAGTGAGTTTTCTCTGCTTAGGATTCCACGTCGGCAAAGTTCTGCTTCATTTGTTTGCCGGTGTCAGTTGGTGTCGCTACATTATCTGGCATTACTTTCCTGTTAGCAGTCAGAATTAATTTCCCCAGAGAACTTTCTCTGCTGCTGTGTGCATCGCACACTCCCAGCTCACCTCCTCCCGTAAACTGCGGCAAGTCGCTCTAATCAGCCCGTGCCTCAGTTTCCCATTGGGAAAAGAGGGGAGAGTTTGACTTTCTTTCTGGCTTTGTCTTTGCTACTTAGACTGGTCCAAGATGGGACATTATGATGATCCTGTTACCATGCAGGAGCGGCCCACTGCTGATTAGGGAGACGTGAAAGGATAAAATCCTTCAACGCTTCCGCTATCCTCATGCTGCTACTTCACCCTTCACTGACTCTGCCCGTAGCAGCGGCTGTACCATGCCCCTTCTGTAGTAGCATTTACAAACGTTTGGGCATATTTTACATTTGATGCCATTAAAGTAATTGTTGTTATCTAAGCTGTCAAAGAGTGTGAGGAGGGGAAACCCTACTTGAAATTTAATGCGCATGTAGTGTTCGGAGCCGAATGAAAAGTTGCCTGGAAGCAGCTAATTTGCCGAGCTGCGACAAAGGGAAGATGAAAAGAAGGTACGTTTTAAAGGCAGCTCTCTACCCAAGGTACTCAAACAGCCATTTCCATCTGTCCGTGATGAGCCGCTATGCATGAATTAGGCTCCTGTGCACCATATGTCTGTTTGTTTCCGTCTTTATCCTCTTTGCAATGCTGTTTGAAGACAGAATGCCAAGTTAGTGTTTTTAGAGGTCAGACAAGATCATTCTCGGGGGGGAAAAAACCCCCTCTGTGTAATCATTTTTGGAACGGAGTTAGCATAATGTGTCCCCACGTTCGATGTTTCACTGCCAAATGCAGAAATGAAAGGAGGCAGGCGATAATTAATAGCTAATATTCCCTTAACAGAGTTAAATAAAATAAGCTTCCAAGGTCATTACTGGCGGAAACAGAGAAAGGAAGGATTGCAACCTTTATTTCCCTGTGGTGCTGTGTGGTGAGGCCCCGTGGTTTGCTTATCGCCGGGGCTGGCAGAGGGAGCGAACTGATTAAAAAAAAGCAGAACAAAGCCTGTGCAATTAATTCTGTGCACGTGGCAATACCCGGATCCAAAAGGCTCATGACATCGGCTCTTGAGAGATCTGGAGGGGTGACGTCGAAGTGCCAATTGTCAACCTGCAATTGTTCAGGGTGAGTTCTGTGCTGACAGTTCAGGTCAGATGCATGCTGCAGTCCCGACTCATAGTGTGAAATTCAACCCCCTCCATGCAGAAGGCCAGTGTCGGGCATCTGCACCCCTTCACTTTTCCATCAAACCTCACAAACTAAGGGGAAACTTTTCCCCAGACTTCCCTATCAGCAGGTCGCACCATGGTTACGTGACTGTGGGTTGCTTTGGCGGATCTGGTGCTGGCCACTGACAAAGATGGGATACTGGAGAAGATGGATCCTGGGTTTCATCTCATATGAAAAACCCCAGTGCTCCAAAGTCCAGGGCCCAGCATTATCCATCCTATTATACATTGAATTCAGCAGAGGTCCTATGGAAAAGTTGTTGGGGACCATGTTAATGCAAGACTATCCTAACGCATCTGCACAGCAGGGTCATAAGAACACCAGAACAAAACTATGTAGCACTTTAAAGACTAACAAGATGGTTTAACAGGTGATGAGCTTTCGTGGGCCAGACCCACTTCGTCAGGTCTGGCCCACGAAAGCTCATCACCGGTTAAACCATCTTGTTAGTCTTTAAAGTGCTACATAGTTTTTCCTTTTGTTTTAGCAAGATAAGACTAACATGGCTACCTCTCTATAGCAAGGGTATTTGGGGGAGGGATAGCTTAGTGTTTTGAGCATTAGCCTGCTAAACCCACGGTTGTGAGTTCAATCCTTGCAGAGGCCATTTGGGGCAGAAACCTGTCAGGGATGGTACTTGGTCCTGCTGTGAAGGCAGGGGACTGGACTTGATGACTTCTCAAGGTCCCTTTCAGCTCTATGAGATTAGTACTATATGGAGATGTACCTATTTGCCAGAAGCAGGGAAGGGATCACTGGGTGATTGCCTGTTCTGTTCTGTTCTGTTCATGCCCTCTGGGGCACCTGGTATTGGCTGCTGTCAGAAGATAGGATCTTGGGTAAGAAGGACCTTTGGTCTGACTCATGAGGGCTGTTCTGTAGGGGTATGTCTACACTAGCCCCCTAGTTTGAACTAGGGAGGCTAATGAGGGTGTCTGAAATTGCAAATGAAGCACAGGTCTTAAATATCCCACACTTCCCAGGTGGTTGCCATTTTGGAAATTGACTAGCCTGGGAAGTCAACTGGAAATTAACTGCCTGTCTCTACATGTGGCAGAGAAGGGTGATTCCGAAATAAACCCCTTACTTCGAATTACCAGTTAAACCTCATTCCATTTAAGGGGTTTATTTCGTAATCACCCTTCTCTGTCACATGTAGAGACAGGCAGTTATTCCAGGCTAGTCAATTTCCAAAATGGCAACCACCTGGGAACATAGAATCATAGAATAATAGGACTGGAAGGGACCTCGAGAGGTCATCGAGTCCAGCCCCCCGCCCTCAAGGCAGGACCAAGCTCCATCTACACCATCCCTGACAGATGTCTATCTAACCTGTTCTTAAATATCTCCAGAGAGGGAGATTCCACCACCTCCCTTGGCAATTTATTCCAATATTTGACCACCCTGACAGTTAGGAATTTTTTCCTAATGTCCAATCTAAACCTCTCCTGCTGCACTTTAAGCCCATTACTCCTTGTCCTGTCCTCAGAAACCAATAGGAACAAATTTTCTCCTTCCTCCTTGTGACACCCTTTTAGATATTTGAAAACCGCTATCATGTCCCCCCTTAATCTTCTTTTTTCCAAACTAAACAAGCCCAGTTCATGAAGCCTGGCTTCATAGGTCATGTTCTCTAGACCTTTAATCATTCTTGTCGCTCTTCTCTGTACCCTTTCCAATTTCTCCACATCTTTCTTGAAATGTGGGGCCCAGAACTGGACACAGTACTCCAGCTGAGGCCTAACTAGTGCAGAGTAGAGCGGCAGAATGACTTCACGAGTTTTGCTTACAACACACCTGTTGATACAACCTAGAATCATATTTGCTTTTTTTGCAACAGCATCACACTGTTGACTCATATTCAACTTGTGGTCCACTATGACCCCTAGATCCCTTTCTGCCATGCTCCTTCCTAGTCAGTCGCTTCCCATCTTGTATGTATGGAACTGATTGTTCCTTCCTAAGTGGAGCACTTTGCATTTCTCTTTATTAAACCTCGTCCTGTTTACCTCTGACCATTTCTCTAACTTGCTAAGGTCATTTTGAATTATGTCCCTATCCTCCAAAGAAGTCGCAACCCCACCCAGTTTGGTATCATCTGCAAACTTAATAAGCGTACTCTCTATCCCAATATCTAATGCTAATAAAGTGTGGGATATTTAAATCCTGTGCGTCATTTGCAACTTCAGTCACCCTCATTAGCCTCCCTAGTTCAAACTAGGGGGCTAGTGTAGACATACCCCTACAGAACAGCCCTCATGAGTCAGACCAAAGGTCCTTCTTACCCAAGATCCTATCTTCTGCCAGCAGCCAATACCAGGTGCCCCAGAGGGCATGAACAGAACAGGACAGGCAATCACCCAGTGATCCCTCCCCTGCTTCTGGCAAATAGGTACATCTCCATATAGTACTAATCTCATGGAGCTGAAAGGGACCTTGAGAAGTCATCAAGTCCAGTCCCCTGCCCTTATCAAGCACCATCCAGAGACCCTGGAGGTTTTTCACCTTCCTCTGTAGCATGGGGCACAGATCACAGCTGGGGGATTCTCTGCATCTTGGGGTCTTCAAAGTATTTGAAGGCTTCAATATCTGAGATATAGGTGAGAGGATTATTCTAGGAGGGTGGGTGAGATTCTGTGGCCTGCACTGTGCAGGGGGTCAGACTAGATGATCATAATGGTCCCTTCTGACCTTAAAGTCTATAAGATTTGCCCCAGATCCCTTAACAGCTCTCAAGGATTGAGCTCACAACCCTGGGTTTAAGCAAGCCAACACTCAAACCGCTGAGCTATCCCTCCCCTGCAATAGCAGTGAAGGACACCATCTTTGCTTATCCTGGCTAATAGACATTGCTGGACCAAACTTCCATGAATTAATCCATTAATTAATCCATGAATTAATCATCGGGCGAAATCCCGGATGATTGGAAAAAGGCAAATGTAGTGCCCATCTTCAAAAAAGGGAAGAAGGACGATCCAGGGAACTATAGGCCGGTCAGTCTTACCTCGGTTCCTGGAAAAATCATGGAAGGGATCCTAAAGGAATCCATTTTGAGACACTTGAATGAGAGGAAAGTGATCAGGAATAGTCAGCATGGATTCACAAAGGGCAAGTCGTGCTTGACCAATCTGATTAGCTTCTATGATGAGGTAACTGGCTCTGTGGACATGGGGAAGTCAGTGGATGTTATATACCTTGACTTTAGCAAGGCTTTTGATACGGTCTCCCACAATATTCTTGCCAGCAAGTTAAGGGAATGCGGATTGGATAAATGGACGGTAAGATGGATAGAAAGATGGCTAGAAGGCCGGGCCCAGCGGGTAGTGATCAACGGTTCGATGTCAGGATGGCGGTCGGTTTCTAGTGGAGTGCCCCAAGGTTCGGTTCTAGGACCGGTTTTGTTCAATATCTTTATTAATGACCTGGATGAGGGGATAGATTGCACCCTCAGCAAGTTTGCAGATGACACTAAGCTAGGGGGAGAGGTAGATACGCTTAAGGGCAGAGATAGGGTCCAGAGTGACTTAGACAAATTGGAGGATTGGGCCACTAGAAATCTCATGAGATTCAACAAAGACAAGTGTAGAGTCCTGCACTTGGGACAGAAGAATCCCAAGCATAGTTACAGGCTGGGGACCAACCAGTTAAGTAGTAGTTCTGCAGAAAAGGACCTGGGGGTTACAGTGGATGAGAAGCTAGATATAAGTCAACAGTGTGCCCTTGTAGCCAAGAAGGCTAATGGCATATTAGGATGCATTAAGAGGAGCATTGCCAGCAGATCCAGAGATGTCATTATTCCCCTTTATTCGGCTTTGGTGAGGCCACATCTGGAGTATTGTGTCCAGTTCTGGGCCCCCCACTACAAAAAGGATGCGGACGCATTGGAGAGGGTCCAGCGGAGGGCAACCAAAATGATTAGGGGTCTGGAGCATATGACCTACGAGGAGAGGCTGAGGGACTTGGGTCTGTTTAGTCTGCAGAAGCGAAGAGTGAGGGGGGACTTGATAGCAGCCTTCAACTTCCTGAAGGGAGGTTCCAAAGAGGATGGAGAGAGGCTGTTCTCAGTAGTGACAGATGGCAGAACAAGGAGCAATGGTCTCAAGTTGTGGTGGGAGAGGTCCAGATTGGATATTAGGAAAAACTATTTTACTAGGAGGGTAGTGAAGCATTGGAATGGGTTACCTAGGGAAGTAGTGGAGTCTCCATCCCTAGAGGTGTTTAAGTCTCGGCTTGACAAAGCCCTGGCCGGGTTGATTTAGATGGGATTGGTCCTGCCTAGAGCGGGGGGCTGGACTTGACGACCTTCTGAGGTCTCTTCCAGTTCTGATTCTATGATAAGGGGATGGTTGGATGAAATAACATGATCTTGGTAACTAATTGACCATTCATTACCAGTTGGAAATAGGTCAATGGAGGGATGATAGGAGTTGCTATAGGGAACTTTCTGGGTGTCTGGCTGGTGAGTCTTGCCCACATGCTCAGGGTTTAGCTGATTGCCATATTTGGGGTCAGGAAGGAATTTTCCTCCAGGGTAGATTGGCAGAGGCCCTGGAGGTTTTTCGCCTTCCTCTGTAGCATTGGGCACAGATCACAGCTGAAGGACTCTCTGCATGTTGGGGCCTTCAAAGTATTGGAAGGCTTCAATATCTGAGACATAGGTGAGAGGATTATTCTAAGAGGGGTGGGCGAGATTCTGTGGCCTGCACTGTGCAGGGGGTCAGACTATATGATCATAATGGTCCCTTCTGACCTTAAAGTCTATGAGTCTATGAATCCAGTTCTATAGTCGAACTAAAGATACCAAGACAACCTTTGTCCTGATATCGCCTTGCTTCCGAGCGCTTGACTCTGCAATTCATAGAATACTAGGACTGGAAGGGACCTCGAGAGGTCATCGAGTCCAGTCCCCTGCACTCATGGCAGGACCAAGTACTGTCTAGACCATCCCTGATAGACATTTATCTAACCTACTCTTAAATATCTTCACAGATGGGGATTCCACAACCTCCCTAGGAAATTTATTCTAGTGTTTGACAACCCTGACCGTTAGGAACTTTTTCCTGATGTCCAACCTAAACCTCCCTTGCTGCAGTTTAAGCCCATTGCTTCTTGTTCAATCCTCAGAGACTAAGATGAACAAGTTTTCTCCTTCCTCCTCATGACACCCTTTTAGATACCTGAAAACTGCTATCATGTCCCCCCTCAGTCTTCTCTTTTCTAAACTAAACAAACCCAATTCCTTCAGCCTTCTCTCATATGTAATGTTCTCTAGACCTTTAATCATTCTTGTTGCTCTTCTCTGGACCCTCTCCAATTTTTCCACATCTTTCTTGAAATGCGGTGCCCAGAACTGGACACAATACTCCAATTGAGGCCTAACCAGCGCAGAGTAGAGCGGAAGAATGACTTCTCGTGTCTTGCTCACAACACACCTGTTAACACATCCCAGAATCATAGTTGCTTTCTTCGCAACAGCATCTCACTGCTGACTCATATTTAACTTGTGGTCCACTATATAACCCCTAGATCCCTTTCTGCCATACTCCTTTCCAGACCATCGCTTCCCCTTCTGTATGTGTGAAAATGATTGTTCCTTCCTAAGTGGAGCACTTTGCGTTTGTCTTTATTACACTTCATCCTATTTATCTCAGACCATTTCTCCAATTTGTCCAGGTCATTTTGAATTATGACCCTATCCTCCAGATTAGTCGCAATCCCTCCTAGCTTGGTATCATCTGCAAACTTAATAAGCATACTTTCTATACCAATATCTAAATCGTCGATGAAAATATAGAACAGAGCCGGTCCCAAAACAGACCCCTGCAGAACCCCACTTGTTATGCCTTTCCAGCAGGATTGTGAACCATTAATAACTACTGTCTGAGTATGGTTATCCAGCCAGTTATGCACCCATGTTATAGTAGTCCCATCTAAGTTGTTTTTTCCTAGTTTATTGATAAGAATATCATGCGAGACCGTATCAAACGCCTTACTAAAGTCTAGGTATACCACATCCACTGCTTCTCCCTTATCCACAAGACTCGTTATCCTATTAAAGAAAGCTATCAGATTGGTTTGACATGATTTGTTCTTTATAAATCCATGCTGGGTGTTCCCTATCACCTTGCCACTTTCCAAGTGTTTACAGATGATTTCCTTAATTATTTGCTCCATTATCTTCCCTGGCACAGAAGTTAAACTAACTGGTCTGGAGTTTCTTGGATTGTTCTTATTTCCCTTTTTATAGATGGGCACTATATTTGCCCTTTTCCAGTCCTCTGGAATCTCTCCTGTCTCCCATGATTTTCCAGAGATGAGAGCTAGAGGCTCAGATACCTCCTCTATCAGCTCCTTGAGTATTCTAGGATGCATTCCATCAGGCCCTGGTGACTTTCAGGCATCTAACTTTTCTAGGTGATTTTTAACTTGTTATTTTTTTTTTATTTTACCTTCTAAAATTACCCCGTTTCCACTAGCATTCACTATGTTAGGCATTCCTACAGACTTCTCAGTAAAGACCGAAACAAAGAAGTCATTGAGCATCTCTGCCATTTCCAAGTTTCCTGTTACTGTTTCTCCCTCTTCACTGACCAGTGGGCCTACCCTCTCCTTGGTCTTCCTCTTGCTTCTAATGTATTTATAAAACATCTTCTTGTTTCCTTTTATTCCCGTAGCTAATTTGAGCTCATTCTGTGCCTTTGCCTTTCTAATCTTGCCCCTGCCTTCCTGTGCTGTTTGCCTATATTCATCCTTTGTAATTTGTCCTACTTTCCATTTTTTATAGGACTCCTTTTTATTTTTAGATCCTGCAAGATCTTGTGGTTAAGCCAAGGCAGTCTTTTGCAATATTTTCTATCTTTTCGACACATTGGAATAGCTTGCTTTTGGGCCCTTAACAATGTTCCTTTGAAAAACTGCCAACTCTCCTCAGTTGTTTTTTCTCTCAGTCTTGATTCCCATGGGACCTTACCTATCAGCTCTATGAGCTTACCAAAATCGGCCTTCCCGAAATGCATTGTCTCTCTTTTGCTGTTCTCCCTTCTACCCTTCCTTAGAATTGTGAACTCTATGATTTCATGATCACTTTCACCCAAGCTGCCTTCCACTTTCAAATTCTCAACCAGTTCCTCCCTATTTGTTAGGATCAAATCTAGAACAGCTTTCTCCCTGGTAGCTTTTTCAACCTTCTGAAATAAAAAGTTGTCTCCAATGCAGTCCAAGAATTTATTGGATAGTCTGTGCCCCGCTGTGTTATTTTCCCAACATATATCTGGATAGTTGAAGTCCCCCATCACCACCAAATTGTAGCATTTGAACATACTTTTGAGCAAGTAGCTTATGTATAGCTTGGGGTCTCTATGGTGTGGTATATACCGAAAGAGTTCACATAACCCTAGGGAATTATTTCGAAATAATCCCTCCTATTTTGAAATAACAAGCGGCGTGTCTGCACTACCAAGCCCGTGATTTCAAAAGAAGGGGCTGGTTATTTCAAAATCTGCACTCCTGCTTTCCACGAAGAGGAACACTTCTTTCAAAATAGTTATTTCAGAATAGCGCTAGTGTGGATGTTACATGGCTGCTATTTTGAAATAACGACTCCCCAGAGTCATTCAAAGTGCTTCTTGGGACTCTCAGTTGAGGTAGCACATCCACGTTAACGGTACGTCTACACAGTCGGGCTAAACTGGAAATAAGCTACGCAACTTGAGCTATGCCAATTGTGTAGCTTAAGTCGAAATAGCTTATTTTGAATGTGGGCAGGTCTACACAGCTCTTATTTTGAGAGAGAACTCTCTTCCTCCATCTTCCCTTACTCCTCATACAATGAGGGTGACAGGAGTCAGAGTGAACAGTCCTCCAGTTTGACATTGTGTGTAGATGTGGACTATGTTATTTCAGACTAACATCCATTAGTCCAAAATAATGCTGCTGTGTAGACGTCCCCTAAGGGTGTGTCTACACTGCACCATAGGTTGAAATAAGATACACAATTTGCGTAGCTCAGATTGTGTATCTTATTTCGATGTTATTTCGAAATACCTTATTTAATCATTTGGTGCTGTGTTTGAAATAACCCACTATTCCGAAAGATTCTTTACTCCTCATGGAATGAGGTTTACAGAGATGTCAGAATAGCAAGCTTGTTATATTTCAAAATAACGGGCTTGCTGTTAAGACGTGGGATGGTTATTTTGGGATCCCTCCAGTATCATAGAATCATAGAATAATAGGACTGGAAGGGACCTCAAGAGGTCATCGAGTCCAGCCCCCCGCCCTCAAGGCAGGACCAAGCTCCACCTACACCATCCCTGACAGATGTCTATCTAACCTGTTCTTAAATATCTCCAGAGAGGGAGATTCCACCACCTCCCTTGGCAATTTATTCCAATATTTGACCACCCTGACAGTTAGGAATTTTTTCCTAATGTCCAATCTAAACCTCCCCTGCTGCACTTTAAGCCCATTACTCCTTGTCCTGTCCTCAGAAACCAAGAGGAACAAATTTTCTCCTTCCTCCTTGTGACACCCTTTTAGATATTTGAAAACTGCTATCATGTCCCCCCTTAATCTTCTTTTTTCCAAACTAAACAAGCCCAGTTCATGAAGCCTGGCTTCATAGGTCATGTTCTCTAGACCTTTAATCATTCTTGTCGCTCTTCTCTGTACCCTTTCCAATTTCTCCACATCTTTCTTGAAATGTGGCGCCCAGAACTGGACACAGTACTCCAGCTGAGGCCTAACTAGTGCAGAGTAGAGCGGCAGAATGACTTCACGAGTTTTGCTTACAACACACATCCCAGTGTAGACTGCAGGGAGCCTGCATCGGGCTAATTTCGAGGCTTCCTTGCAATGTGGACGTGCTATTTTGAGAGTTATTTTGGGAGGGTACATCTAGACTACATTCTTTTCTCGAAAGGAGATATGCAAATTTGGTGCTAATTTGCATATCTTCTTCCGATCACTTTTTTGAAAGTTTTTTTTTTTTTTTTTTTTAAAGAAAGCAGTGTAAATGCAGTTCTTTGGGGGGGGGGCCCTTTTTTGAAAGAAACCTGACCACCTCATTTTTTGAGGAAGAAGGGTTCTTTCGAAAAAGGGTTTTTTTTTCTTGAAAGAATCGCATCTAAACTGCTTTCTTTAAAAAAAAAAAAAAAAAAAAAAAAACCTGCTTTTGAAAAAGCGATCGGAAGAAGATATGCAAATTAGTGCCAATTTTGCACATCTCCTTTTGAAAAAAGAATGTAGACTAGAGGTACCCGGAGTTATTCTTTCAAATAAGTTATTTGGAATTAATTTCCCAATCTAGACATGGCCTTACAGAGTCGGGGGGTCAGAGATAAGGTTGTTATGATGAGCTCTTGGATTTTGATGTGGGCTCATCTCTGATTCCGGCCTGGTACATTTCTGGTGCGTAAAGTAAAATAATGAAAGCCCATGGGTTGGTGTAAATTGAACAGCTCATGTGTCAGCTAGCACAGGGCATATTAATGCAAATGTCGGCTTTCCACGTGGCATAAATAGCAGGGCCACGGAGAATTAATGGAGGGAAAACAGCTCCAGAAGAGTTATTGCATAAAGAGGCGTCTTTGCTCCTAAAATATAGAGTCCAGGGGAGCTCATTAGACAGTAGAAGGAGGAAGGCTGCATGGTTATGACAGGCTACAGACTTTTTCTGCAGGAAGAACTGTTCTTGCCCTCCTGCATGGTCATTCTGCTGCTGTCCTTAACACAGGACATGGGAGCTCTGCCTCCTACCTTTGCAGGCACGGATACATTCCTTTAGCTTAATGGGTAGCAGGTTTAAAACTAATAAAAGAAAGTTCTTCTTCACACAGCGTGTAGTCAACCTGTGGAACTCCTTGCCAGAGGAGGCTGTGAAGGCTAGGACTATAATAGAGTTTAAAGAGAAGCTAGATAATTTCATGGAGGTTAGGTCCATAAAAGGCTATTAGCCAGGGGATAAAATGGTGTCCTTGGCCTCTGTTTGTCAGAGGCAGGAGAGAGATGGCAGGAGACAAATTGCTTGATCGTTGTCTTCGGTCTACCCTCTCTGGGGCACCTGGTGTTGGCCACTGTCGGCAGACAGGATACTGGGCTAGAAGGATCTTTGGTCTGACCCAGTACGGCCGTTCTTATGTTCTTAGCTCCCGCAACTCACCTCCCATCACACAATGAACACTGCTCAATGTTCTCCTCTCCCTCGGCCTCCTCCCTCATTCATTGCCTCTTCCGCCTTCTCTAGAACCTTAGCTCTCTGCAGCTACGTCTACATTGTAGCCTTCTTCCGCAAAAGCTTAGGCAAACGAAGCGTGGAGCGGAATATTGCCTCGCTTCATTTGCATAATTAATGAGCAGCCGCTCTTGTGCATGGGGCTTTTGCGCAAAAAGGAGCTGTGTAGCAAAAAACCCCTCTTGCGCAAGAGCTGTTCTTCCTCATTTTTTTTTCTGCACAGCTCCTTTTTGCGCAAAAGCCTCTGGTGCAAAAGCGGCTTCTCATTAATCATGCACATGAAGCACGATGATATTCCACTCTGCGCGTCATTTGCATAAGCTTTTGCGGAAGAAGGCAACAGTGTAGCTGTAGCTTGGTGTGTGGTTCTCTTTGTTTGCCACTCTCTACAGACTTTTTGGCAGGAGTTTGGGCTGCGTCTTATCCAATCTTTTTAGCCCAGCCTTAAATTACAACATTCCCATCCCAGCCTGGCACCAGGGACACTGCAGAAAGCTATGTCAGGGCTAAGCCAGGCCAATAAAAATGATGAGGGGTTCAGAATGGTTGCCGTATGAGGAGAGAGATAAAAGAATTCGGGTGTGTCTACACTTGCAGCCTGGTTCGAACTAGGCCTTCAAATGTAGGCATTCAGAATTGCAAATCAAGCCCGGGATTTAAATATCCCGTGCTTGATTTGCATATTTCCCAGCTGGGTGCCATTTTTGAAAATTACAAACCCAGACTAACTGCTCACGTCTACATGCGGCAGGGAAACGGGTGTTCGAAATGAAGCCCTATTTCAAACTACCTGTTGTTCCTCCTGCAATGAGGTTTAAGAGGTAGTTTGAAATACAGGCAGTCCCCGGGTTACGTACAAGATAGGGACTGTAGGTTTGTTCTTAAGTTGAATTTGTATGTAAGTCGGAACTGGCGTCCAGATTCAGCCGCTGTTGAAACTGACCAGCGGCTGACTACAGGAAGCCCGAGGGAAAGCTGCTCTGCCCCGGGCTTCCTGGAATCAGCTGCTGATCAGTTTCAACAGCGGCCTGAATCTGGACGCCTGGGACAGAGCAGCTGGGGCACTGCTGGGTAGGTCCTCACAGCGCAGCTCCTCGGCACTGCGGGGACCAACCCGGCAGCGCCCCAGCTGCTCTACCCCAGGCGGCGGCAAGAAAACCCTGGTGTGCTGGGGGGGGTCCTGCCGCCCGCGTCCTCCCCGGCGAGAAAAGCCGCTCCGCGTCTCCCTGGTCTGCTGGGGGGGCCCAGCAGACCAGGGAGACGCGGAGTGGCTTTTCTCTCCGCGGAGGTCGCGGGCAGCAGGACCTCCCGCGTCCTCCGCTGCGAGAAAAGCCTGGTCTGCTTCGGGGGGGGGGGGACGCACTAGCCGCGCCCGCCCTCCCCCCCAGCAGACCAGGGAGATGCGGAGCAGCTTTTCTCGTCGCGGAGGACGCGGGCGGCAGGACCGCAGCGCGTCTGGGCGGTCCGCCGCCCGAGTCCTCCACAGCGAGAAAAGCCCCGTTCGTATGTAGGGATCCGACATAAGTCAGATCCACGTAAGTCGGGGACTGCCTGTAGGGCTTTATTTTGAACGCCCGTTTCCCTGCCACGTGTAGATGCGGACAGTTAATCCGGGCTTGTAAATTTAAAAAAATGGCGCCCAGCCGGGAACATGCAAATCAAGCGTGGGATATTTAAATTCTGGGCATGATTTGCAATTCTGAATGCCTACATTTGAAGCACTAGTTCACATTAGGCTGCAAGTGAAGACATACCCGGAGAGACTGGGGGGGGAGGCGGGGGGGATATGATAGAGGTCTATAAAATCATGACTGGTGTGGAGAAAGTGAATAAGGGAAAGTTATTTACTTGTTCACAGAACATAACAACTAGGGGACACCCAAATTAAATTAATAGGCAGCAAAGTTAAAAATCAAGTTTTTCTTCATGCAGCGTACAGTCAACCTGTGGAACTCCTTGCCAGAGGATGTTGTGAAGACCTGGCACAACATCCTCTGGCAATAGGGTTCAAAAAAGAACTAGGTATATTCACAGAAGTTAGGTCCATCCATACTTATTTGCCAGGATGGGTGGGAATGGTGTCCCTAGCTTCTGTCAGAGGTTGGATATGGATGACAGGAGAGGGGTCACTTGATGAATCTCTCTTCTGTTTACTCCCTGTGGGGATCTGGCATTGGCCACTGTTGAAATGCAGGACACTGGGCTAGATGGACCTTTGATCTGACCTAGTCTGGCCGTTCTTATGTTCATGTTAAGCCAACCAAGAACCTCAGTCATAGAATCTTAGAATCATAGAATACTAGGACTTGAAGGGACCTCGAGAGGTCATCGAGTCCAGTCCCCTGCCCTCATGGCAGGACCAAATACTGTCTAGACCATCCCTGATAGACATTTATCTAACCTACTCTTAAATATCTCCAGAGATGGAGATTCCACAACCTCCCTAGGCAATTTATTCCAGTGTTTGACCACCCTGAGAGTTAGGAACTTTTTCCTAATGTCCAACCTAAACCTCCCTTGCTGCAGTTTAAGCCCATTGCTTCTTGTCCTATCCCCAGAGGCCAAGAGGAACAAGTTTTCTCCCTCCTCCTTATGACACCCTTTTAGATATCTGAAAACAGCTATCATGTCCCCCCTCAGTCTTCTCTTTTCTAAACTAAACAAGCCCAATTCCTTCAGCCTTCCCTCATAGGTCATGTTCTCTAGATCTTTCATCATTCTTGTTGCTCTTCTCTGGACTCTCTCCAATTTCTTCACATCTGTCTTGAAATGCGGTGCCCAGAACTGGACACAAGACTCCAACTGAGGCCTAACCAGCGCAGAGTAGAGCGGAAGAATGACTTCTCGTGTCTTGCTCACAACACACCTGTTAATGCGTCCCAGAATCATGTTGGCTTTCTTTGCAACAGCATCACACTGTTGACTCATATTTAGCTTGTGGTCCACTATGACCCGTAGATCTCTTTCCGCTGTACTCCTTCCTAGACAGTCGCTTCCCATTCTGTAGGTGTGAAACTGATTGTTCCTTCCTAAGTGGAGCACTTTGCATTTGTCTTTATTAAACTTCATCCTATTTACCTCAGATAATTTCTCCAATTTGTCCATGCCATTTTGAATTAAAGCCCTAGACTCCAGATTAGTTGCAACCCCTCCCAGCTTGGTATACAGGGTCTTGTGTTGGGAGGACTTCTCTGACTACCACCCAACCCTTACTGTAGGCCACCCAAACCCTGCACCAGAGTCAAGCTCTGGAAAATAAAGGGTTTGAAGGGAGTGACATGGGGGTTTTCATGCTAGCTCTGATCCAGGCCTCAAAGAAAGAGGGATGGAATGACTATCTTCAAGGAACGGCCTTGACAGAATGGTTTGGGGGAAGGTCTTTGGACCCATCCAGGTTTCTCTCAGAAACCACAGAGTCATCACCAGCACAACTTTCTAACTGCAGCCAAATCCAAAAGGCTGCCGCCCATTGCCCTGGAGACTGGCAAAGTGGCAGCAAGATGTTGTAACCCTCTAGCTGCCAAAGGAAATGAGTCCAAAGGAGGGCTGATGGGTCTCCAATGGGACTGAGGCTCTGGAGACCCGGAAGACTAACTGGGCATGGTCTATGGCCGTGGTCACCAACAGGTCGATCACAAGGCCTTGACCAGTCGATCGCAAGGCGTCCTGTCCGCCCTGCCCCACCCCCATTTTCCTCCCACCCCCGAGAAGCCCCACTACCTACCTCCAGTGAAAATGGAGGTAGTGTAGACTTCCCGGGGATGGACAGAAGTCCCGCAGCTTAGTGCCACTTCCGGCGATTCCGGAAGTAGCGCTAGCTGCTCTGCCGGGTGTACTGCGGGAGGGAGCATCGTCTCCCTGCACCGCACAGGAGGGGTGAGTCAGCCCCGGGAGAGGCGCGTGCGCGGGGTTTCCCTGCGCCCCGGCGGTCGGCCCCGGGGCAGGCGCGTGTGCGGGGGGCTTCCCTGCACGGGGTTGGCCCTGGGGCAGGCACGCGCGGGGCTTCCCTGCGCCGGGGGGGGGGGTCAGCCCCCGGGGCAGGCACGCGCTTTTTCCCTCTGGGGGCAGGGGAATCCTGGGAGCAGGCAGATACAGGGGACTCTCTGCCTCCATTGGCACCCCACTCCCCAGCCCCCACTCTAGGCACAGAACTCTGTCCCCACTCCCTGAACGCTGTCCCCACTCCCATCCCCAGCTACAGAACTCGGTCCCTATTCCTGTCCCCACTGGCACCCTGTCCCCAGCTGCAGAAACCTGTCCTCTGCCCTCCCAGCACCCTGTTCCCTCTCCCCTGCCCCCAGCCGCAGAACTCTGTCCCCACAAAATGTATAATTATAAATGCTTCATTTTAGATTTAAATAGCATGAATAAAAAACAGACCATTTATTTCATAACTATAGACACATGGTTTTAATTTTATACATCGCATCATTTAAAAATAAACTGTTTATCAGTGTGTAAGTAAGGGTTGGGGATAGCAAATGATGGACAGAAGGAGAATAGAGAGGGCGGGGCTTCAATGAAGGGGCGGGGCTTCAATGAAGGGGCAGGGCTTCAAGGAAGGGGCGGGGCAGTAGATCTTCGCCTGTTCGGAGATTTAAAAAGTGATCTTGGGTGTAAAAAGGTTGGAGACCACTGGCCTACGGCAAGCGACCTCATCTCCCTAGTCCTCAGGTTCTTCATCTGTAAAATGGGGATGAGGACCTTCCCTACCATGATGAGGTGTCGGGAGGGGCTGAGCTACTACGGAGAGGGAGAACAGATGGGTAGCGCTCCGTCCCTTCAGGCGTGTAACACAACTTGCCTGCTGGGGGGACTTGCTGATGGAGGCAACCGGTCAGTCCTCTGGGGGCAGAGTCTGCTGGAGCTGTCTCTTCTCCCACCTTTTCTGCTCCCCTTTGCTCAGCTCAGTGGTGCAGTGGGAAGAAAGGACCCCAGCTGCACCCCAGCAGGCATGAAGAGAGCCCCTGGCGGCTGCTTCTCATGGTGTGGGAGGGGCATCTCCACTCTGGGTAGGGGGCGGGGCTAGCACAGGGCTAGGGCTGGGAGGTGGCGCCATAGGATACCCTATGCTATGTAAGTGGTGGGTCAATGGGAGGAGGCTAAGTCTGGGGGTGGAGCCATAGGATATCCTATGTTCTAGAGAGGGTGGGGCAGCAGTAGGAGGGGAGGTCTTCGGGGCGGAGCCATTAGATGCCCTGTGTTTTGTTGTAGGAGGGTCCACAGCACAGAACGTCAGCCATGGGGCAGATCTCTAGGATAGCCCATGTCCTGTTTGGCATGGGGGTCACAGCACAGAACTAGGGCTGTGGGCAATGTTCCCTCACACATTTTCCAGCCATGTGCGGAATAATGTTATGTGCACTGAGGCGCACCACCAGTGGAAACACATGCTGCCAGCTGTGGGAGGCTGTGGGGGCTCTGCGAATCAGGTGGGCGGCACTTGAAATTCTCCTGAGTGGCTGCCCAAGCGCTCAGCTTATAGGGCACATCCATGGGAAGGCCTATGTCCTGGTGTATCTAGTTGCCTGGATTGCCTTAGTCTGTCTCTGGTGAATAGGAATAATCTATCCGGACACATTGGTGTGTCTTTCGAGGCCATTTCCAGCAGTGGACAAGCCCCGGTTCCGGTTGATTTTCCCCACGTCTGATTTCTCCCCGCCTGTCCCATGAGTGTATTGACAGGTAGCTGCGTGCACTCTCCCCAACCAAGGACAGTCCACCTGAGGAGAAGGTGAGATATTTCACCCCCCGGACCCTCTCCTGGAGCATGGCACATTATTATTGTACTGTGTACTGGGTGCAAACAGAGACAACCGAACCCACAGGCAGTCAGACCATCAGAAGAATATGGAGGTGGGAGAGAGGGACGGATCAGAGCCCTTTCCAGAGAGATATGGGAATGGAAAGACGTGATTGTAAAGAAACCTTATCTCTCTCCTGCCTGTCCCCCATTGCCACCGGGATTATGCAAATGAACCATTCAAGTAGATTTCCTTGGTAATTAAAAACTCGGCTCTTTTTAATTAAACTTTCCCTTCAGATGGAGCTTTTTTTTCCCCCCTGAGGGATACGAATCCTGACAAGTCTTCCCTCCCCCACCCTGCCAAAATGACAAGGCCCATCACGAAGAAGCATTCGCACTGAGTTATATTGGAACGTGCGGCACAACGCCGGCTGTGTAAACTTTAAATCAAGGTTTGACAGGCAAGTAGGCACTCCCGGGAGGGGGGCTACGCGGGGGAGGAAGCTAGAGGGCTTGTCTGAGAGGAGATCAGGAAGAGGGAGAAGAAGAGACAATCGAAGGACTCATAGGCCACGTCTACACAACACAATTAAGTCTCTTACTTTACCTCAGCATGCAGGCCTCACTTGGGCGTGTCTACACTTTGCTCCTGGTGTCAGCAGTGTGCGTTCGCACCAGGAGCACGAGTATCAATGGTTCTGTCGGTGAGAGGGGCATTGTGGGAAGTCTCGTGGAAGCCAGTAACAGTCAACATAAGCCATGCAGTGACTACACTGACATTGCGTCGACTTAGCTACGTCAACCGCGACTCTGTGGGAGGTGGAATAATGAAGTTGGTGTGAATAATAATGAATAACAACATAAGTGTAAATGTAGCTACGGCAACAGAAACTCAGGCTTTCGGTGGGTCTTTCCAGCTAGTGGGATTGGGCTGGTGGAAGGAATTTGCTAAGCAGGTGTGAGCAAAATGTGTTGATTGAAGGACATTAATCTAAGAAGCCCTTGAAGGCATGCAGAGACCACCCTGAGAGCTGGTCTATTAAGGACTGAAAAAACTTTCCAGGTCCGATGATGGATTCTCCCTCCTCTGGCTGTTTTCAAATCAAGCATGGTGGTTTTTTTTTCTAAAAGATCTCCTCTGGTTCACACAGGAATTAATTCAGGGGAGTCCTATGGCCAGTGTTAGGCAGGAGGTCAGAGAAGAGGGTCGCACAGGTCTCTTCTGCCTTCATAATCAATGGTTTTATGGTGTGCCTGAGAGCTGAACAGCAATAACTCAGCCGGCTCTCTGGTCACTGCAGCTCCGGTGAATTATTGCAGCACGGAGGTCGTTAAGAAGAGTTGCACCTCAGTATGGGTGGAGGAGAGCTGGAAGGCTAATTAAGTCATTAGGCCGTGGATACAATAAGGTAGAACCCTGCCTAGATACAAAATTGGCATCCGCATCTGCAAAAATGAGCCGCGGATGAGGATACCTGCGGCTACAAAGTGGAGATCTGCAAATGTGTGGGGTTCTAGATATAAAATCTGTATCCACATCCAGATCCGCCTAAATGAGCTGTGGCTATCCGTGTCCTCCGTGGGCGGCAGGCAGTGTAGGCCAGGGAGGGTACTGCCTTCCCCAAATGGTCTACACGCTCTGGCCGCTGGGGAAGGCTGAACTTCCCCCACTTCCTGGCTGCTGGGGATGGCTGAGACGGGGGCCACAGCACGGCAGCCCTGGCCCTCCAGGTGGCCAGAAATCAGGTTGGGAGTGGGCGGGACTTGGCTCCAAGGGCGGGGCTTCAGGTGGAAGGGCGGGGGCTGGGGCTAGCTTTCCCCAACCACCACCTCTGGCCTCCCCATCTGCAGATGCAGATACCCGTGGATATAAAGCAGATATTTGCAGATTTGGAGGGCTCTGCAAAAAGGCACAGGAAGGAAGGAAGGGGCCAGAAACAGGCAGGGCGAAATTGTTGTTCCCTGCTTGTCTCAGGAGCAGACACCTACATTTGCAGGGAGCTATCAGGCTGGATAATCTGCACCACGTGTTTTATCCGCGGAAAGGTCTCTGTGCTGCCTTGAGCAGAGACAGAAGCCGGCTGGGCCCTGCCACATAGGTTGGCACATTTTTTGCGAGACGAGCTGTCTGCCCAAACACGCAGACTGGACAACACTGACTATTCCGATTTTGCCAACGTTTTCCACGGGGAATATTCTCCCAATAAAACGTTTTGCTCGGGTTGTACCATTTCCCTTCGCCTTTTGCGTTTCCACGCTCAAACGACACGATCATTTTATGATCGAATGGAACATTAAGGGCCTAACCATACATGCTCAACCTTATTGAGACAAAACACGTTGATATTGTGGAATGTTCCATGTGTGACGGGAGGGTGGTCACAGAGGACCCTTGGGGATGCTTCCCAGGGTGCTGACAAAGCCATCAACACTCACCTCCTTGCTTTCTGGAGCTTCTCACCACCCTGTCCTGCTGAGCCAGCTCACATCGTCTCCCCCAGCCAAGACACAGAGTTGAGATCACACCCCTACTTCCCCGAGGAGCAATACAGATACTTAAACTCTTCGGCTGTGTCTAGACTGGCCAGTTTTTCCGGAAAATCAGCCGCTTTTCCAGAAAAACTTGCCAGCTGTCTACACAGGCCGCTTGAATTTCCGCAAAAAGTAAGAAATCAGTGCTTTTTGCGGAAATACTATGCTGCTCCCGTTCGGGCAAAAGTCCTTTTGCGCAAAACTT
This sequence comes from Pelodiscus sinensis, assembly GCF_052426305.1. Classification (NCBI taxonomy): domain Eukaryota; kingdom Metazoa; phylum Chordata; order Testudines; family Trionychidae; genus Pelodiscus; species Pelodiscus sinensis. The sequence goes on from NC_143053.1 coordinate 5,679,587, forward strand.
TTGCACAAAAGGGCCAGTGTAGACAGCTGAGATTTGTTTTCTGCAAAAAAGTCCCGATCGCAAAAATGGCAATCGGGGCTTTTTTGCGGAAAAGCGCGTCTAGATTGGCCACGGACGCTTTTCTGCAAAAAGTGCTTTTGCGGAAAAGCGTCCATGCCAATCTAGACGCTCTGTTCCATAAATGCTTTTAACGGAAAATCATGCCAGTCTAGACGTAGCCATGGGGTATGGAATATGTTAGGGTTTTAAATGTGGAAAGGGAAGCCTTCAAGGGCGTTTCCCTCAATGTCTGCGTCCGGGTCGGCGAGGCGGACCACCCTGTGGAGCAGCACCCGGTTGATGGCCTTGACCACCTGCGGAGAGACACACCAAACTGCGAATCACTGGGGCGCCTGGGTGACTGGGAGTGTTTGTTCCCTGGCACTGCCCCGCGCCCCACTCCCAGAAGCAACCCCCACGGGTGGCGTGTAGTATGGCCGCAACAGACTGCACCCTCCCGTTCGGGGCACTGTCGCCTCCTCCCCCGCCCCTGTTTTCCCTGGGGCGGCCCATCCCCTCCTTGCAGCCTCCTTCCCCTCCAGCCCAGTGGCCGGTGGGTGCCGTACCTGCATGAGCACTGCTCCGACGGTGGATCTTCCCACACCAAACTGGTTCCCGAGGGATCGGTAGCTATCCGGCGTGGAGAGTTTCCAGAGGGTGATGGACATACACTTCTGGAGAGGGATGGCGGGCCTCATGTGTGTCCTGTCGTCGCAGAGCAGGGGCGAGCCACTCGCAGAGCTCCAGGAAGGTGTCCTTCTTCATCCTGAAGTTCTGGGTCCACTGTATGTCTCCCCAGCGCTCCAGGACGATGCGGTGTCCAGACGCCATTGCAGGTGTGGGGAGCAGGGGAAGGGCCATGCACAGGTCCGTCTCCTTGGCTGAACTCAGAATAGCAGTAGGCCAAGATCAGACGCATCAGTTTCAGATAGGGATGAGCCTTCTTGAAGCAGTCCCCCTGGAGAGGAACAGAAATCTGTTGGCAGTTTCTTGTCAAACTCCTTAAAGAGCGTGCCCATCTCGTGGACAGACTAAAATCAACGCAGAGGGGTCAGAAGCTACTTTCTCCATCACTTATCTGCCAAGAGCTGAAGTCCAGGTTTCCCTTGCAGGAACAGATGGTCTCTCCCGTACCGAGAGCTGGCGCAGAAATCATGCTGTCTTGAGCAAGGTCATTGACATATTGAGGATTATGGAAACCGGATCTCAGCTCTGATGAGGAAGGCAAAGGAGGGACGGATTTAGCTCAACTATTTTTGCTTCCAAATGTTCCAATTTGCCGTTATATTTTATGAACGATTCAGGACCTTTGAATTCTTTTTTTGAGACCTCAACCTCCTTTTTAATCAGGACAAATGTCAAGGAGCTACTAATTGCAGGATTACTTTGAAAGCAAATCAAAGGCTGTCTTTTTTTTGGAAATCTTAACTGTTTCATAGTCATGTCACTGCTGTCTCATGAGCTCTCAGTCCAGCCCACGCTGGGAAGGGAGCTCTGTGGAAAAGTCAGGGTACTGCTGGAAGCAGGAACCTGTAGATGGTGGTCTCACTCCGAGCTGGTATCGAACCAGTGACCCAGACATAGCCGGGGTACTGTGGGAAGGACCATCTTAGCTAGGAGATGTGGGACTGAGGCTCTGAGCAGTGGTGTTCATCATCCCTTCCATGGCACCTGGAACAAGACAAATTTTACATGGCCCACTTATATCAAGGGTGGAGAACCGATGCCCCACCCTTCGCTTGACTGGATCTGACCAATGAGGCTCAGTCCCCTGCCCCACCCCCAGCATTAGAGAGCTGACACTCCAGCCCTGTGGTCCCCCTCCCACCCCATCTCCCACCCCCAGCGTGTTCCTGCACCCTCCCTCCCCCCCCCCCCCCCCCCCCCCCCGAGGGAGAAAACTTGCTCATGTTGGCTTCTGAGGATAGAACAAGAAGCAATGGGCTTAAACTGCAGCAAGGGAGGTTTAGGTTGGACATTAGGAAAAAGTTCCTAACTGTCAGGGTGGTCAAACACTGGAATAAGTTGCCCAGGGAGGTTGTGGAATCCCCATCTCTGGAGATATTTAAGAGCAGGTTAGATAAATGTCTGTCATGGATGCTCTAGACAGTATTTGGTCCTGCCATGAGGGCAGGGGGCTGGACTCGATGACCTCTCGAGGTCCCTTCCAGTCCTAGTATTCTATGATTCTATGTTCCCACAACCCCAAGCCTGCTTCCCAGCAGTCCTCTCCCACAAACTGAACTCCCTCCCACCCCCCCGAGCATAGGGGGACCCATAAAAACTACTGTTCAGGGGTCCCCAGGCTCTGGTGGGTGTGGAGAATTTAGGTGGTTTTTTTTTTTTTTTGCTTCTCACTTTTGTTCTGCCCGCACCTGAGTTTTCCGTGGGCCAGTGACCCCCAACCCGAAAGAGGTTCCCCACCCCTGACTCACATCTTGTCTTCCTCAAAGAGCTGGTCAGGACACAGATCCCGCCCCATGGGAAAAAAATCCCAAATCAGGACAAAAAGTCAAATTTGAACATTTCTGAGGAAGGAAAATCTAGAAGAAAACAATCAATTTGGGAAGAAGCCAGCTAGAATGTCTACCCTGAAAAGTCCCAGCTGTTTAAATCGCTCTTGATATGGCACCTTTCCAAACCCCCTAACACTTGCTGTTGCCCCTTTCTGAACGTTTTCCAGTGCCAAGGTCTCTTTTTTGATGTGATGTAAAACAGGGCAGCTTGACCACGGAAGACTGAAAAAGGGGAGGGGGTAGGGCATTCACATAGCTGGTTGGAGGCCCCCGTTTACATCCCTGTTCCTTACCAAGTGGAGAAGGAAGATGCACTTGGGTCTCCCACATGCTGGGTGAAAGCTCTAACCACTGGGCTACTGAGGGACAAGAGAGCAGGCAGCTGCCTCCTGTTGGTTGGTAAGGAAGTACTGATCTGTCTTACCTCCCTGCCCGCTGCTCCTCGGTACTTCTAGGAGAGGGTCCACAGCAGTGAATCCCAAGTGGAGTTGGGTGCCGGACACTCTGAGGGCTGGGCTTAGGCCACACCCCTTCTGCCAGCCTTTTCCTATTGGCTAGTTTAAGTGGGTCCCCACTCAGCCTGTTGCCTTTTGTATGTTTTCGGTGCTTAACTCTCTCCATGATCGAATAAGGAATTTCAGTGACAGGACACTCAGGTTGCAATGCTGAGCTTAACGTAGTGACTTTGGGACATTAGCCTAGCCTAAAGAGAATAAGTGACTTGACCAAGGCCCCACAAGAAACCTGTGACAGAGCCGCAAATATGTTCCAGGTTTCCCCTATAACCAGCTTGCGTCCTAATTACTAGGCCATCCTCTCTCAAGAAGGTTCTGTGTGTTTCTTCTCATATTTTAGAAATTGGATCTACTGCAACTCCTGATAGCTTTGATTTCTGTGTGAACGTGGGTTCTTGTAAACATACAGTCTTCTTTGGCACCCCACTAAGCTTTTGGCCTCAACATTGTATATCAGAGAGTTCCGCTAGTTAACTATACATCATCTCTTTCTTCCTGTTTTAAAGCCCTCCAAAGCAGGGGCTTCCACCACAGTTCCACAGATGATAGATCTCACCAGTTGGGTGTTTTTCATCCGATTCAGATGAATCGTTGTCATTTAAAATTCTCATCCAGTTACTCCAGGCTATACTAATATTTTTGTCTCAAATTAGAAATGGAAGGAATTTCTATTAATCAATCTTTTCTTGTTCCTCCTGGGGAAAAACAGCCAGATGAGTTTTATTTTTAATCATTTAAATGTTATTGAATTTTCATAATAACAGTATCGTATCTATACAGTACGGGTGTGTCTAGACTGGCAAAAACTTGCCGCCTGTCTACACTGGCAGCTTGAATTTGCGCAAGAGCACTGACGTTCTACTGTAAGAAATCAGGGCTTCTTGCGCAAATACTCTGACGCTCCCGCTCAGGGATAAGCTCACTTGCGCAAGAATACTTGAGCAAGAGGGCCAGTGTAGACAGGCACCTTAATTTCTTGTGCAAGAAAGCCCGATGGCTAAAATGGCCATCGGAGCTCTCTTGCGCAAAAGCACGTCTACACTGGGCACGGATGCTTTTGCGCAAAAGATGTCTTTTGCGCAAATGCATCCGTACCAGTCTAGATGCTCTTTTGCGCAAATACTTTTGATGGAAAAGCTTTTCCGTTAAAAGTATTTGCGCTAAATTATGCCAGTCTAGACGCAACCACTAGGAACAAATAAGCCAAAATTACGTCTGGTAAGAGAAACAACAGCATATCAATCTCTGACTTGTTTCTCTATAATGCAGCCACATTACCTAAATTACTGAGTATTAAAGGGGCTTTTAAGAGTTTGGACTGGAGTGGATATTTGAGCCTGTAAAAAGAGAACAAGGAAAGGGAAGAAAATGAGGAATTGCCATGATATTCAATGCTAAATAATGATGTTATAGTAGAAATTGATGTGTTTAGCTTTACAACTGTTCTGGGAGGTAGGTCAATATTAACTCTTTCTGCAGCTGGCAAATCTGAAGCAGAGAAAGACTCAAAATAGAAATCTTCTGTCATTTATATCAATGTTAAAATTTGCATTGAATACAGCAAAATCAAATCCCCAATTTGCCCATGTTTAGACAGGAATAGAGATGGGTCCTCCCCCTCCCCTCTGAGTTTGAGGACTAAACTGAAAAATCTGGGAGGAAAAAATTGGGTTAATTTATTACAAAATATGTCATTGAATAGAAAAAAAAACCCACTTAAAAATAATTCTTCTGAATTGACCAACTTTTTTGGTCAACCCAAAAAGAAATGTTTTCAGTGTTTCATTTTGGTTGTTTTCAGATATTTTTCATCTAAAAAAAATTCTTGATCACATTTGGAAATGGAACCCCATTTCAAGAGTAAACATCACAATGGAAGGTTAGAAAAATTCTCTACACCAAGCATCTCAAACTGGAAAAGCTGCAATGGAAAATATTGTTGATTTGTTTTTTAAAGGTCAAAACTATTTGTTGAAATCTACTCAAATCTGCAAATAGTTTCAGACCCCCCCCCAAAAAATGCTTTTTTTGTTTGTTTGTTTGTTTTGTTTTTTTGAAAACATTCTATTCACTGAAAAAAAGTTCAAACTCAGAATAGAACCTAGGGTATGTCTAAACTACATGGCTCCATTGATGGAGCCATGTAGATTTGTTTGTTCGGCAAAGGGAAATGAAGCCACGATTTAAATAATTGCGGCTTCATTTAAATTTAAATGACTGCCCCGCTCTGCCGATCAGCTGTTTGTCGGCAGATCGGGGCAGTCTGGACGCTCCCCTGCCGACATGAAAGCCCTTTATCTACCTCCCCGGTAAACCTCATCCTACTAGGCATAACGGGGAGGTCGATAAAAGGCTTTCAGGTCGGCGCGGGAGCGTCAAGACTAGCGCACTGAGCCATCAAACAGCTGATCAGCGTTTGTCGGCTCAGCGCGGCAGCCATTTAAATTTAAATGAAGCTGCGATTATTTAAATTGCGGCTTCATTTCCCTTTGCCAATCAGCCTAATCTACATGGCTCTCGATGGAGCCATGTAGTTTAGACACACCCCTAGAGTCCTTGACTCCAAGCCATGAGGGCGGTTTGGGAAATACACACTTGACCATGCCCAGCACCTGTTTTCCCTATTCTGTCATCTCTATCAAGCCCTCTGGAAGCTCTAAGGAAGTGCAGGGGTTGCAGCTGAACTGGGGGGAGACAAATCTATGGTACATTCTGAACTATTGCTGGTGTACCTCATGTCTGCCCTAGAGCTGGCCTGTAGCTAATCCACACCCCATTCCCAGAGGAGATCTGGGAAGGATACTGGCGCATCCTAGGACAGTGGTGTGGGAGCCTAGTGGAACTGCTGTGGCTACCCCATATCTAGACCGGCATTAAAATAGTGCAGCTTGAACTAGTTCTAAGACTTGCCAAAAGTAAGTCTAACTTGAGTCTATGAATGTATCTAGTTTTTTTTGAACCCTGTTAAAGTCCTGGTTTCACAACATCTTCCAGCAGGGAGTTCCACAGGTTGAGTGTGTTCTGCATGAAAAAATACACGTGAGGCTCATGCACGAAGCTGCAGAGGCCCTAGGTTTGAGCCTGCCTATTGGGGGTCGACCAATGTTATAGGTGGACCAGAGGCATTTGTGGTGGCCTGTCTTTATGGTCTACCTTTTCTGGTTGCGCACCTTGAGACACGAGACCTGATCTTTCAGAGTGGCCGAGTGCTCACACAAATGCAACGAAAGCCAGCGGGGGCTGGGAATGCTCCAGCCCTCTTACAGCAAGCTATCGTGCTCCAGCAGGCTGCGATGGGTCCTACCTGATGCGTAGCTGTAGTATGTTTGCGCATTCACCAGCACAGTGCCTCCTGCGGGTCAGTCGGGGAATTAACTCTTCCTGCACCAGAGCGCCCCCTGTTGGCCAGTGTCTCACCCTCAGTTACTTGTCATCTTCTGCATTCATTACTTCAGGATCTTATAGCCTACCATGCCTTTCCCTTATGGTATTGCCCTGTGGCCGTGCCCTCCCATTCTGGGGTCCTCCCCTCCCAGGGAACCCCAACTCCCCTGTACCCACCTTGCCTCAGTGACCCTCTGCCAGTCGCCATTTATCCTCAGGGGCAAACTGCAGACTGAAATGGCCACTCATCGGCAAGGGGACGTAGAACTGCTGCCTTCTCCTGCCCTGGCTACATCCCTAGCACTCCTCAGGCCTTGAAAGCAAGGCCTCAGGCCTGGGAGTTTGCCTGGCCAGAGCGCCCCAGCAGCGCCCAGTCTGAGGTACCCAGGTCCTTCCTGCTCCACATTGAGAGTGTGTGCATGTGCCTGCTCACCGGGACCCCTTCTTATAGGGTCTAGCCAGGCTCTGATTGGCTGTCTCTAGCCCTTTTCTGATTGGCCCACAGATCCTATTTTCTCCCAGCATTGGATTTAACCCTTATTTCACTGGAGCCATGTGACAGCTCTGAATGCTAGACCTCTGCTCGGGGTGAAACCCACCCACCTCGCAGAGAGCCCCTTCCTTGTTTTCACTGTGTTCAGGCCAGTTGTGTGTGTGGCTCAGCTCTGAGACGCAAGCAGTGTAGCAGCCTAGTGAAAGGATGGCTGGGCCCTGCAGGGCTGTGTCTAGACTGGCCAGTTTTTCCAGAAAATCAGACGCTTTTCCGGAAAAGGTTGCCAGCTGTCTACACTGGCCGCTTGAATTTCCGCAAAAGCACTGACGATCTCATGTAAGATTGTCAGTGTTCTTCCGCAAATACTATGCTGCTCCCGTTCGGGCAAAAGTCCTTTTGCGCAAAACTTTTGCGCAAAAGGGCCAGTGTAGACAGCTCAGATTTGTTTTCCGTAAAAAAGACCCGATGGCGAAAATGGCGATGGGGACTTTTTTGCGGAAAAGCGCGTCTAGATTGGCACGGACGCTTTTCTGCAAAAAGTGCTTTTGCGGAAAAGTGTCCGTGCCAATCTAGACGCTCTGTTCCGAAAATGCTTTTAAGGGAAAACTTTTCCGTTAAAAGCATTTCCGGAAAATCATGCCAGTCTAGACACAGCGGAGGAGTTTTCCTGCTGGGCTTTGTTTGCTGGTGGCATCTGGCCTTAGCAGAAGCTTTGTGGGAAATTGGGTTTTAGCGACAAACCCCACCCCGGCCTACAGCAAGAGGTGACTTGTCCTAAGTCTGCCCACGGTTGCTATGGTTATGGCAGCCGAGAATGGAGGCTGGGGCAGCAATGCACCCTGGGAAGGAAGGGCAGGGATATAAGGCAAGCGGGCGTGGTGGGTGTATGAACAGTGTATGGGCTTGGCTCGGGCGAAGTGAGACCGGGGAAAGAGTCAAGCCTGAGGGGAGGGTCCGGGCAAAAGCAGAGTCTGGTCAGGGGGCAAGAAGCCCTGGGGGTGACTCTGGACAGGAGGATGCTGGTATAAATGCTGGAGAATGGGGTTCTGTCAGCAGGTGATGCTGCTTGAGACTGTACCACGGCAGACCTCAAAGCCAGGGAGTTGTTTGGAGCGGGCTGGGCCATTAGCACCTATCTCCCCCGGATACCAGTCAGGGGAAACTGAGGCAGAGGGAGCAGGGCATAAGAGGCTGTTGAGCTCTGATATTTCTCAAGGGCCCAGGCCAGGAATCCGGCTCCTAGCCTGAGTAACTGGCCAGGGAGGCAGATGCGTGGAGGGTCCATTTGCCTCCATCTCCATCCTGCCTCCATCGGTCCCTGGAGCTGAGCTCAATGTTGCTTCCCCACATCCGCCCCTGCTGCCAGGGGAAATTGCTCCAGTCCTGTTGCTATGGAGAGAGCCGAAAATGCGGCCTGGATTTAACCCCAGACAGGCTGAACCAAACCTGCACAGCCCCAACCCCCTGCCGGGATATCCCAGCCCCTCCAAGCAGTGGCTGCGAGAGGAACCCACCCGTCGTTCCAGGTTCCAGTCCAGGGACTGGATGTGTAGCCATCCAGGTCTGCTCCATCTCAGACCTTGTTGCTGTTTCCCTGGGCTCCTACTGACCCTTCCTCTCAATGGGTTCTGGAGACGCCTCAGCTCCCCATGGCTACGTCACCCTTCTTGGCCTCCTGCTGGGCTCAGACCCCAGGACGTCCTCTCCCCTGGGCTTCCTGCTTGTCCTTGGCCAACTCCCTTTCCCCCTAGAACACGGCTGCAGAGCTCTTCCTGTCAGCCCCTCCTGCTCCCCCTTCCTGGCTTTCTCATCCTGCCTGGGCTCGGTTTCCTGAGCTATTAGGCCCTGGCAGTTCCTGGTTCCTCTCCAGGTGCAGCATCTGAGATTAGCTGGACCCTTCTGGCCTTCGTGACCCTGCTCAGGACACCCCATTACAGGCACAATCCCCCGACGCTCCAGCCACATTACTAGCTCCAGCCGTGCGTGGCTCCAAAGAAGCAGCCGCAGGAATTCGCTGGGCAGGTGCTAAGGAGAGTGCTGTGGCCTGAGCAGATGAGGGCACCATATCACCCTATATGCTCACAGATCAGAGGACCGGCCATATCGTACAGCTTCAGCTGTCCCACATCTCATGTCCGGTAGCCACACCATGCCTGCCTGCATCCCGGATACGGAGGGTAGCCAGACGGTCAGGTCACAGCGTGCTCCACCTTCTGTTGTGTTCATACCTCCAAGGACCACCCCGTCAACCCATGTCATCTTCTTCCACCCAGGGCAACCACCCTTCAAGACAGGTGCTTTCGAAGTGGCAACAGCCCCTGGTCTTTGGCAGGTGGAATCAACCCAGGGAAACTTTGCAGCCGAATGCATGAGCCAAAAGCCACATGACCCTTCGCTAAGACCGTACCAGACCCATTCATCTCAGAGGCTATGTCTACACTGCCGGCTTTTGCCTGCAGAGCGTATGCAAATGAAGCGCTGATTAGCATTTTGTCACGCTTCATTTGCATTATCTACTCGAGCCCTTTTTGCGCAAGGGGTTTTTGTGCAATAACAAGCGGTGTGGACGTTTCCTTTTTGCGCAAAACCCCGGGAGAAGCATAAGGATCTTGCGCAAAAAGGGGGTTTTGTGCAAAAAGGAAACGTCCACACTGCTTGTTTGTATGAAAAAACGGCTCGAAAAGATTATGCAAATGAAGTGAAATAAAATGCTAAGCAGCGCTCATTTGCATACTCTGTGCCAGCAAAAGCCGGCAGTGTAGAGAAGGCCTAAGTGGTCTGGGGGGCCACAGAGCATCATACCCAGGAGGGGTGTGAGTAGAGCTTCTGTGTGCTTTGGTGCCTCCAGACCAGTGAGCCAGGCTGCCTTCCTCCAAAGCAAATCCATCCAGGGGAGCTGCATAAGCCAGAGAGGAGAGAAGGGGAATCCCTGTGCCCTGGGTTCCCTTTGCTGTAGGGATTCGGATGCAGTATCCACGGGGGGCAGTGGAGGGCAGCAAAGTATAAACCCAGAGACCAAGGAAAACCTTGATTCCACGTCTAAGGATTAGAGCCTTTGTTCTAAATGATCACAAAAACCGCTCCTGCAGCAGCTGGCTGTGGCCAGGGGAGCTTCCCCACCGGGCCTGCCTGCCTCATGGCCTTTCCTTATCTCACGGTGGCAGACCGAGGCGCTCAGTGTATTTAATGGGAGGGAGAAGGGGTGACTCCATCGCAGTCTATAAGCACCCACCGGGGGAACGGCTATTTAATAGAGGGCTCCAAGGCCTAACGCCATGGGCGGGAAGCTGAGGCGGGACATAAGGTGTCGGCTTGTAAGGGTGAGAGTGATTAACCATTGGAACAATGTACGGTAGGGGGTGGCGGGGGGTTGAGCCTCCCACACAGGCAATTTGTAAACCGAGCTCAGGTGTGTTTCTCAGAGAGCTGCTCTAGGAATTATTTTGGGGCAGTTCTATGGTCAGACTAGAGCAGGGCTGGGCAAGATAGGGCCCGTGGGCCGGATCCGGCCCTCCAAGCTGTTTGATCTGGCCAGCGGCTCGCCCTGCTGCTCCCCCGCCCCCAGGCCAATAACGACCGGGGCTGGCGAATGCGCAAAGTCATTTGCTGTTCAAAGCGGCTGGCAGCTCTGCTCCCCCCCCCCCAACCAGGCCAGGGGAGCCTGGTGCCCAGAGGGAGGCGGCAGCCATTTTGGACAGCGAATGAATTTGCGCACTCCCCTGCCCGCAGATCCTGATTGGCCTGGGGGTGGGTGCATAAGGGATGCACGGTGCCTAGAGGGAACCGTCAGCTGTTCCAAACAACTGGCGGATACCTCTAGGTGCTGCACACCTCTGGCAAGGCAGGGGGCAAGAGACTTTGTGCGCTCTCCACCTCCAGCCTCCAATTGGCTTGGGGGTGGAGTAGTGCGTGGTGCCTAGACGGAACCTCCCCTTCTGCCCGAGGCCCCGCCCCTTCTGCCTGAGGCTCCACCCCTAAAGTGGCCCCTCTGCAAAAATTATTGCTCACCCCTGGACTAGAGGCTCCCATTGGTTCCTTCTGGCCTTGAAATCTGCAACGTGAGGCAGGCGCATGAGACCCACCCACCATAAAATCAGGTGCAACCAGGCCCATATCTCATTATGCAAATGTGGCTCAGCGTGGAATATCACCAAGCCTCATTTGCATACCTAATGAGAAGCCATTTTTGCAGAAGAGGCTCTTGCGCCAGAAGGAGCTGTCTACACTGCCCCTTCTTGCGCAACAACAACCCTCTTGTGCAATGCCGCTATTCCTGAAAATAATCAGCCTAGCGGCATTGCGCAAGAGGGGGTTTTGTTGCGCAAGAAGGGGCAGTGTAGACAGCTCCTTCTGGTGCAAGAGCCTCATTTGCATATTTCTCACACAAGAAGCCGCAGGTGTAGACACAGCCCTAGTGTGGTTCACCGACCAATGCAGTGGCACCTAGACCACAGCAACAGTTAAGACTAAGGGACCTCTACAGGATGGGCTGGGAGGCAGCTGTCTTTTAGCTCAAAGGGGAGAGGTGCCTATACCGAGGTCCCAGGTTCAAATCTGCCCGGTGGCGGTTACACATGCTTGTCACAGACAAAGGAATAACTGCCCCCATGTTAGAAGACTCCTCTTCTGAGCCTGCATCATGCGCTTCACTGCCCCATGGCCAGAACCTTCGTACACAATGTTTATTTCTTGTGCCCTGGTGCGGGCTTAGACTGCATGGTCCTGGCAGAACCTTCTACACCAATGCTTCTATGATTCTCGGTGTGACCATGAGGGACGTGGCAGCATCCGTGGGCCCTTTAAATTGCTGTCAGAGCCCCACAGCATGCTCCAGAGAGGGCAGAGGGCTGGCGAGGGGAGACATGGCATGATCCAGGCAGTGCTGAGGGCTGGCTGCCCTTAACCCTGCCTGAGGGCCTGCCCCTTCCAGGTGGTCCAGAATTCAGTCCCCCTCCCCTCTTATTGCCCCAGGCCTGGCACACTCTGCTGCCAGCCTTGATGACTACAAATGGCATCGTCCTTTAGGAACATTAGGCCTAATACATAAATCCATTAGGGCTGTGTGTTTAGATCTGGGCGTTCACACTTCCTCTGCAAAAAAATGTGTGTGCTTGCAGGCTTCATTTGCTCCTGCAGCCCCGTTGGAGCCAGGTGTGGGTTTTTTTTCATCAGAGTGAAGGAAGATGGTGAGTTGGGCTGGGATGTCTCTGTGATGGAGAGCGGCTTCTCGGGGAGGAGGGGGGAGGTCTATCCCACTATCAGGAGGGGTGTCTGCAGCGTGCATGGATGTACCCAGCTGGCGGGCTGAAAGTGGGAGCTATGGCAACATGGGCAGTGGCGTGGGCTAGCCGCCGTACTTAGGATTGTGGGCAGGATGGTACTTGGGCAAGAACTAGCCATGTGACCCAGCTACTCACTTCTTCTACAGGGCAGGGAGTGGGAGGGGCAGATTAAGGGGTAGGGCAGATCCTTGGCTCCACCCACATGCTTGCTGGCACAGCTGAGCTAGCCTGGAGCAGGTTGGGAAGGACCGTGATTTGCAACCAGTCTGGGTCAAAGCATTTAATTCACCAAATGTGTCTGGACCCAGAATTGTGTCCAGGGGCCCCCTGATCTCAGCTGAGGCCTCTAACTACTCCTGTAAGGCAAATACTAGCAACTGCTCCCTCCTGCCCAATGTAGCTCAGGTTTGTAGCTTGAATAGAAGTCTAAGCAAGAGTTTAAAAGCCCAGACTCTAAGGATATGTCTAGACTGCACCCTCTGTCTGCAGAGGGATGCGGATTAGGCAGGTCAACATTACAAATGAGGCAGGGATTTAAATATCCCACACCTAATTTGCATAAAAATGGCCGCCACATTTTGCCGACTCAGCACTTTGTCGGCAAAAAGTGACAGTCCAGAGGGGGATCTGTCGAGAAAGAAAGCCTTTTGCGACAGATCCTGTAAAGGTCCTTGCAGGAGGCATAAGGGATCTGTCGAGAAAGGCTTTCTTTCTTGACAGATCCCCCTCTAGACTGCCACTTTTTGCCGACAAAGTGCTGAGTTGGAAAAACGCGGTGGCCATTTTTATGCAAATTATGCACGGGATATTTAAATCCCTGCCTCATTTGCAATGTCGACTTGCCTAATCTGCATCCCTCTGCCAACAGAGGGATGTAGTCTAGACATACCCTAAGGGTACATCTACACTGCTATTTCAGGATACTTTTCAGGAAGTATCCTGAAATAGTGATTCCACATCTATTGAAGCAGCCCGTTATTTCAAAATAGATTTCAAAATAACGGGTGGCTTATTCCAAAATCCCGGCAACCCGCATTCCACGAAGGGTAAAGGGAATTTCGGAATAGCGAGTTATTTCGAAATTTGGCGCTGTAATAGACAGCACCAAATTACAAAATAAGTTATTTCGAAATAGCATTGAAAGAAGCTACACAATTTGCATAGCGCAAATTGCATAGCTTATTTCGAGCTAAGGCGTTGTGTAGACACACCCTAAAACTGCCCGGATCCTTGGTGTGTGTGTGTCCAGCCTTGCGAGTGCTGCAGGGCTCTCGTATAATCGCTCCATCTATGTGCGCCCCTGATTTCCATATTGCCCGGGAAGGAGACATTTGGCGTCTCATTGAACAGTTTTTATTCCAGGCTTCCAAAGACGTTGGCAGATTCACCAAGCAGGGAAGGGCAGATTTGAGCAGCGAGGCGAACGTTGGCATTTCGTGTGATGAATCTGGGTTGCTATTATTTCTTGGGTGAGTAACCCTTCCCCTTGCAAGCTGTCTCATTGATTTCAGTGCCCGGCCTGCCCCGGCGAAGGCTGTCGGGGGCTGTCCCTTCGTGTCCGTGAAGAGCAGGAAGGACCAAAGAGGAGATATTTCCAAGTCGTTTCCTTGGGTTGAGTTGCTTTCCTGCCCGCTGGGTCCTTGCAAATCATGCCACATCTTCCAGTTGGGTTGGATTTGGTCTCCCAAGCAGGATAATACCAGGGCTGTTTCCAGTATCTCCATAGATCAGGCAGGCAGAGAAAACTGGTACAAAAAACCAGAGACCTGCTTGGAGAATCTCTGTAACGACCAAGCTGCAAGACCAGCAATGTGGCCGAGATGGTGAGGGAGGCCCAGCATGAGTGAAAAGGCCGGTGGGATGTTACAGCGTGGTCAGATGCCAATGGAAGCCTCCGTAGCGGAGTGCCCGGTGGTTTGTGGCTGGAGACCAGCATCAATTTCTCGACTGGGGCAGGAATCCTCTCTCTGTGCTTTTAGGAAAGGACTCCGATCACTTGAGGAGCAATAACGACACCTCCAAGGTGTTTAGGGTTTATTGGCTCCGCACTGCGCTGAGTCGGGCTTGTGGTTCAGTGCCTCAGTTTCCCTACTTCAAAATGTGAGTGGTAGTCAGGTGCGCTGATGGGGGGGGTGTGTGGGTGGTCGTCAGGCCTGCTGGTGTGGGGGGCGACAAATGGGGCAGTTGTCCTTAGGCCCGGTGTTTTAAAGGGGCTCAACACTCCAGCTGCTGCTGAAGGAGCGCTCAGGTCCCCAAGCCCTTTCAATCTCCACTGGAGTGCTGCTGCACCGCTCCGGGTGGCTCTTGGGGCTGCCTGGGGAGGTGACAGCACCGCACAGTATGCTCTAGGCAGTATGAGAGAGTGGGTGCTGCCGTCTGAGGGCGGGCAGCCCTTGGCCCCGCCCCTTCCTCCTGAGGCCCCACCCCTCCTTCAGGTGTGGAGCTGCCCCTCGCACCTTGCCCAGGGGCGCGGTGTAGCTGTCGGCTCCCCTAGTGATAGTATTTCCCAACCTTGCAGGGCCCGTATCTACATTGCCTTTTCTCAGGGAATCTCCAGCCCGTGCAGCCATTGGCATGACAGTCTAAGAGGCACCTTGCTGAGCGTGTTGGGGTCTCATGTGAGGGTCCAAGACACATGCCACAGCCCAGCCCGGCCTTTGGGGATATACACAGCCAGGGATTTGAATGAGACTAACACCCGCTATCCAAAAAGCAGGGAGCATCCAGAGGAGACGAAAGCCCCTTTGAATCACTGCAAACTGCCAGGCTTTGGATAACATCGTGCAAAAACGATTATCTGATTGCCATTTTCGCGATCGGGGCTTTTTTGCGCAAAACAAATCTCAGCTGTCTACACTGGCCCTTTTGCGCAAAAGTTTTGTGCAAAAGGGACTTTTGCCCGAACGGGAGCAGCATAGTGTTTCCGCAAAAAACACTGATTTCTTACAGTAGGAAGTCAGTGCTTTTGCGGAAATTCAAGCGGCCAGTGTAGACAGCTGGCAAGTTTTTCCAGAAAAGCGGCTGATTTTCCGGAAAAACTGGCCAGTCTAGACACAGCCCAGGTGGGGGAAGACAGCCCTGGTTTAGAGTGGCAGCTGGAAAAGAGGTTTTCGGGTGAGTTTAAGTTTGCACTGAGGTTTCAGTAGAATTAGCCAAGCGGTTTTGTTTAGTTGCATTTATAACCTACTTTGCTCTGCCGACTTTCTCTATTACTGCTTAAATCCTACTGCTCCACTTAATAAAACCATTTTTATTTTCTATCGAACCCAGTGTAAGCGATTGTTACCTCAGGGGGCAACCAGGGTGCACATTCCCCCTTTCATTGCTAACGGGGGCTTACCTAATTCTTTGGGGGTTGATCCCATCTGGGGAGAGCTCTCTCAGGAGGCTGGACCCTAAACTGCACTCTCCTTGGACCTGGAGTGGTTCAGTGTCTGTACTGCTTCTCGGTGGGGGTAGGGACCTCAGCTCGGGACCCTGGCTGGGGGAGACCAGCGGAGCACCCCGTCACACCAGACACAATGGACTAGATCCTGGTTGTGCAGGGCAAATCCTCTGTTTTCCATTCCAGTGCAACAGCACGACTAGCATTCTTTTCTCCAGCACTGGCCATCGGAGCCAGTCCGGTCAGGTCTGTGCTGCATGGGAAGGCCAGCGGGGAGAGGCCAGGACTGGAATAGCAGGTGGAGTGAGGTGTACTGCAGGGCTCTGGTGTCGATGAAGCACCATTCCAGAGACGGACAACAGGAGGTGCATTCGCAAGGTAGCCTGGGGTCCGCAAAGACACGCGGGGGCAGGGGTGAGCGACAGATTTCCCTGGCAGACGCTTGCTAAGCACCTGCTCGCTCAACGCCCGTCTCTGTGACTCAATCCAACCAGGAGGATTCAATTCACTTGCAACCGGCCTTTCTGCCATTTTTTGTAAAGAAAAAGCCGACGCGGAGAAACCCATATTTCATAGGCGCCTGATGGATCACCCTGCTTTAACCAAGTGTCACTTAAAATAACTCACAGCAAATCGGCGGCGTGTGTTTTCGGAAGGCAGGAGAAATTACTTACCGATGATTGCCCTGCTACGAGATACAAATGGCAGGCGTTTAAAACAAATAAAAGCCCTAAATCTGTTCACTCCCTTTCTTTTACTGCCTCGCATTTTGGGGGGGGGGGAGGGGGGAAGGGAATACTTACAGCTGCCCAATGGGGTGTTTTATTTCTTTCCTCTAAAAAGAACTGGGGGAGTTACTGGATGGCAGGATAAAGGACCTTCTGGAGATAGCCTAGCACAATGGGTCCTGTTGTGGCTTAGGGGCTAGGGCCTTCACCTCAGGAGCACAGGGTGGTGGGTTCAAGTCTGTTCTCTGGGGAAGCTGGAAATGAGGCTATGTCTATACTTGTGGTTTCTTCTGTGAGTAATATGCAAATGAGACTTAAGTGTGGAATATTGCTAAGCTTCATTTGCATACCTAATGAGCCACCTTTTTTTCAGAAGAGGCTCTTGCGCAAGAAGCTGTCTACACTACCCCTTCTTGCGCATGAAAACCCCTCTTGCGCCATGCCGTGACACCTATTACTTTTCAGGAAGAACGGCCTGGCGCAAGAGGGGTTTTCTTGCGCAAGAAGGGGCCGTGTAGATGCTCCTTCTTGCGCAAGAGTCTCTTCTGAAAAAAATGGTGGCTCATTAGGTATGCAGATGAGGCTCAGCGATAGTCTACGCTTAGCCTCATTTGCATATTACTTGCGCAAGAAGCCGTGAGTGTAGACGTAGCCTGAGAGTGTCTTTGCTGTGCGTCAGGGGCTTGCTGCCCTGCTGTATTTTCACAGCTGTAGGGCCAGGTGATTCAGTGGTAATGGAATTGCTGCTGGAGCTCCACTCGGTTGCTCTGCACAGCTCTGGGGGAGGGGATGGGGGTAGGATACATGCTGCAGTGCTGTACCCCCCAGCCCCACCCCTTCCTCCTGAGATTCTGCCTCCACAGGGGGCATGGAACTGTCCCTCCCCCATACCTTGCCCTGGGGCCTGCAGTGGCTGTCAGCCCCTCTGAGGGCTTGTACAGATTGAATCTCTCTGGTCTGAGACTCTCAGGTCCAGCAACTTCCGCCGTCCTGTCCCTGGACCTGAGAGCCCCAGACAGCTGGGATCCTGGTGGCTGGAGCGAAGAGCAGAGCCACTGAGATCTCAGGAGTGAGCCACTGAGATTCCCTGCCTACATGTATGCAGCCCCTAGCAATTCCCTGCTCTGCCACAGACTTCCTGTGTGTCCTTGGGCATATCCTTTACCCAGGGAAAATGGCGAAAATGGCGATCGGGGCTTTCTTGCACAAAACCACGTCTAGATTGGCACGGACGCTTTTCCACAAAAAGTGCTTTTGAGGAAAAGCATCCTGCCAATCTAGACGTGTTTTTCCGCAAATGCTTTTAACAGAAAAATGTTTCCATTAAATGCATTTGCGGAAAATCATGCCAGTCTAGACGTAGCCATGGTGTTTGCTCCTGCCGTGAGGGCAGGGGACTGGATTCGATGACCTCTCGAGGTCCCTTCTGGTTCCAGTGTTCTCTGATTCTCTGATCTCCTGCATGTGTGCGGCTTCAGACCAGACCCATGTGCTTCACTCAGGTGTGCTCTTTTGGCTCCTGCAGAGGTCACTGCTGATTGGCGTGGCAAAGTTCCCTACGGTGGGGGAAGAAACACATCCAGGGACTCTGTGGCAGAGGACTGCAGAAGATTTCCTAGAGCTCACTGTGGAGGAATTCCAGGAGATCTGTTTGCATTAGCCAACTGTCCCCCCTGTGTAGCTACACGGGAGTGAGAAGCAGATGCAACTAGTCCCCAGAGTGATTAAGTTGGATCCCTTCTCCCACATGTAATGAAATAACCGATGCCTCCACCTTGTGTAACCATGCCCCGGACCTACCTCTAGCCCCGCCCCTTCTGCTGAGGCCCCGCCCCTCATCACGGGGAGGCAGGGCAGCATGCCATGCATATGTGTTCCCCCCCAGGAAAGGGAGATGGGCAGGTGGGTGCACACACACCAGCCTCCCTGGCCCTGGAGCACGGGGAGGGCTGATGGTGGGGGCAGTAACACTCTGCCCCCAGGACGCTTATAGTAGGGGTTCTGGGGACAGAGTGTGGGCAGGGCTAGGCTGGTGGTTTGGGACGGCAAAGCCTTCCCCCAACTCGCATACTGACCGCCCAGGAACCCTGCAGTATCAAAGCAACATGAGCAAGCTTCCCGGATCTCCCTCCTCTTGCTACAGTAATGCCAGAGCTGGGACTGCCTAGACCCTTTCTGAGTCAGAGAGATCCTGACTCACCACTGACCATTTCATCCTCATGCTTCTAGAAAAACAGGCAGTCTAGACGTAAAGACCTCCAGGGATGGAGAATCCACCCCCACCAGTGTCCCCTGTAAGCTGAACGCTTGGGCAGCCACTCAGGAGAGATTCGGGTTCCTCCCAGCTAATTAGCCGAGTGCCCACAACCAGCAGAATGTGTTTTTATGGCAGTGCACATCTAAAAATGCCTCAGCGCACCTAATAAAATTTATTCCACTCATGGATGGAAAAAAATAAGGGGAGCATTGACCACAACCTTGGTAAATCATTCCAGTGGTTAATTACCTTCACTACTAGAAATAGCCGGGTGTCTCCTGAGTCTTAATTCATCCTTCCTTAGAGGTCTATAAAATCATGACTGGTGTGGAGAAAGTGACTAAAGAAAAGTTCTTTACTTGTTCCCATAACATAAGAACTAGGGGTCGCCAAATGAAATTAATGGGTAGCAGGGTTAAAACAAACAAAAAGGAAGATGTTCTTCATGCAGTACCCAGTCAATCTGTGGAACTCCTTGCCAGAGGATGTTGTGAAGACAAGGACTTTAACAGGGTTCAAAAAAGAGCTAGATAGATTAATGGTGGATATGTCCATCAATGGCTACTAGCCAAGATGGGTAGGAATGGTGTCTCTAGCCTGTTTGTCGGAGGCTGAAAATGGATGATTCCCTGTTTTGTTCACTGCCTTTGGGGCACCTGGCATTGGCCACTGTCGGCAGACAGGATACTGGGCTAGATGGACCTTTGGTGGCTATTCTTACATTCTTCTGTTCCTCTCTCTTGCTCACTACAGAGTTGGCAAATAAGTTCCAATAACCCGTAACTTGGCGCATATCTCCACCTGACTATTCTCCAAAGTGGAGACATTTGCTAAATGAACGATTCATCTGGGTTTTGAATCAATCCAGCTGGCAGCCGATGTGAAACGGGATTAGACTCGTGCCATTACAAAAAATCGTTATGGACACCGCTTCGTTTCCTTCAGGGTGTTCTCAAAAGAGAAAGTGCAGAGCGCGCTGTTTCCAACGCTCTGAGCCGTCATTAGATCCTTTCTCCCTCAGTAGACTATTAGCCTCCCCGTGAATAGCAGGTGAAAAGGGCTGTCCTCAGCTTGAACTGGAAAATTATGTAGGGTATTGACAGGTAAAAAACCAAAACAAAATCACACATAAATTGAGCTGAGTAATCTGGATAAAACAAGCACTGACCTCCGTCACTGACAGCGTGATGTCTGGGTTGATCCTGAAAAGACCTTGAAAGGTTTGAAAAAGTGTGTTTGATTTTTTGCCCTCCTTCTCCCGCTTGTATGTTTCCTTTTAGCATCAGCCATGGTATTTCCTAGTCCCGAAGCAGTTGAAGGAAGGGAGGGCCTGAGGCTGGCTAGGGTTGCCAGATACTTTCACAAAAAATCCTGAATATGCGGGGGAAAAAAATTGATTGAGAAAAAAAAACGAAAAAAAGTTGTTGACAAAAAAAAAAGGTCACTGTGCCTTTAAATCCACACGCTCCCCACTCCCCCCACCCCTATCCCCACCCCTGCAGGGGGAGAATATCCCCGCCAGCCTTCCGTCTGTCTCGTATTTTCTGGTTTTTTTTTTTACTGGACAGGGACCACAAATACCAGACTATCCGGGTGAAAACCGGACACCTGGCAACCCTGAGTCTGGGCCATGTTTTGAGGAGCTTGGTCTCTTATTTGCCTGTGAGCTTGGCGAGGGTTCTCTGAAGAAGAAGCGCTTTCCCACAGCCATGGGAGAGTTTATGAAGTTGGCTTCCCTTTCGCTGCTTGCTGACAACCCCAGAAGGAGCAGGCTGGCTCTTCTGACTGGAACTGGTGCGGGCAAACGCCCGGATCTTGCAGGCCCCAGGGCCGGCCAAACCCACGGTGTATGGGGTATGTGGGGGCAGGCCTGGTCTTCCAGGTGGAGCTCGCTGGCAAGTGTAGCAGATACAGCTGGGACAGGAGGCCTGGGAGGCATCCAGAGACCAAGCCATGTGGCGAGCTAATGAAATGGTAGCTAGTCTCCTACAAAGACCTCCTTCAAGGAACCGGCTCCTTTTCAACGTTGCTATGAGGTAGCAAGGAGGGGAGACAAACTCACCGAACCTTGAAAATCCAATCTTGAAATGCATCCGTGGCACCTGGATGCTGTTGCCTGCTTTATGACTTGGAAAAGCCGGCAGCCTGCCCTTTGCCTGCCTTCCTCTCCTCCCTGCTCCCTCTGACTGGCATCCGGAGGAAAGGGATGCTTGGCCCCATGGCAGAGATCTCATTTGTATGGCAACACTTCACCCGTGTGGTCCCTCCCTGCCCTCCACTGCTCCTACAAACCGGGCATGAGCAAAGCGGCTTCTTCCTGCAGCAATGCAGCCACCTCTGGGGTGGAACACGGCAGTTGTTGTGCTGCCCAGGGCACCATGACAGAAGAATTTAGGACAGGAAGTGCAGAATACCCATAGAGCTTCTGGTTAAGCAGGGTGCAACAGCAGAAGTTGATATTTGACCAGAACGCCAGGTGATCCCCCTCCTGTTCCTCCAAGAAGTGCCATTAGGTCTTGACTGTCTATAGCTGGTCATAAATTAGCTGTGCAACTTCCCAATCACAGCCGAGAGCCTCACACATACCAGGATACTGATTAGGATATTACTTGCTAAGTCAACACCATGTCTCCCGGCATCTCTCTGGGGTTGTCCACAGAGGTATCAGCATGCACTTGAGGGCAACACAGCTCTCTGGTTGCTTCTGCTTCAGAAGTAGGAGGCTGGTTCCTCTCTTGTTACAGCCTCGACTGACCCAGAGGGTCAGTTATGAAAGCCAGTGGGACTTGAAAAAAGTGCATGATGCTCCTACACCCAGGTTCCTCCTCAGTGGGCGGAGTAATGAATCGCTTCTCCCTGTGGACGGCAATTGCTATTCCTAAAACCTCTGGCTCCAAATATCCCAGGGTCCGACTGATTTGATGTACAAACGCCAAGCCAGCTTCGAAACAAACGACAGGACTGTGTAGCACTTTTAAGACTAACCCGTTGGTTTATTAGGTGATGAGCTTTCGTGGGCCAGACCCACTTCCTCAGATCAAATAGTGGAAGAAAATGGTCACAACCATATGTACCAAAGGATACAAATAAAAAAATGAACACATATGAAAAGGACAAATCACATTTCAGAACAGAAGGGGGACAGAGGGGGGGAAGGAGGGGTAAATGTCTGTGAGCTAATGGTATTAGAGGTGATAATTGGGGAAGCTGTCTTTGTAATGGGTAAGATAATTAGCGTCTTTATTCAAATTTGAGTGTAAAGTGTCGAATTTAAGCATGAATGACACTTCAGAGGATTCTCTTTGAAGTGAAGTCTTAAAGGGTCTTTGAAGCAGGATGCAGGTAATCAAGTCGTTGAGACAATGTCCTTTCTGGTTGAAATGGCAAGAAACTGGTTTTTCTTTGTGATTGTGACGGACGTCAGCCCGCCCTGCACTGAACCCGCGGTCGCCCTGACGCTCCTGGGGGCGACCTGGAGAGCGGAGGTAAATTGCCGTGCCTGTTCTGCCGCCGCGGCCCAGCTGACGAGCGGCGCGCAGGAAACATGGCTGGCGGAGGAGCGGGGACGGGAGAAGGGGGCGGAGCCAGCTTGCACGGCGCCTGACGTCATCAGGGCCAGACGCCAGCGCAGGCCCTTTGAAAAGCCCCGTGGAGTCGGGGACAGGGGGGAGAGGAGAGCGGAGCGGAGCGGAGAGAGAAAGAGAAGGGCGAGGAACCAGAAGCGGAGGAAGCGGGGTGGAGGGAAGGAGGAGAAGCACCAGAAGGGGGGGTGAAGGCAGCACGGGAAGGTGGAGACCGCAGAGAGACTAGCTAGGGGGTAGGAAGTAGCCCAGGGCGGGCCCAGCCCGGCGAGCTGGTGCGTTTCGGGCAGGCGTCCCACCAGCGGGACAGGTCTCTGTGTACCTGTCCTCAGGGCCCTGGGTTGGGGTCTGGGAGAGAGGGTGGGCCTGGACCCCCCTACCCCATCGCGGGGGAACTACATTCGAGGGACTAACCAGGGGACCGGAGAAAACAGGGAGAGGGACTGGACTCTCCTGTTACAGTGATCCTATCTGATATCTGTTTTGTGGGCATTGATCCTTTGGTGAAGTGTCTGAGACGTCTGTCCAATGTACAAAGCAGACGGACACTTTTGGCACATGACGGCATAGATTATATTTCTGGATGCGCAGGAATATGTGTTCTTGATCGAGGGGAAGTCAGGGCAATACCCTGATCCCATAGTAAGAGCTGTGTAACGGAGACCAGACTCTTGTGCCAAATGTGTGGAAATGTGCCATGGAAATGCAGCCACCTCTAGGGCGGAACTCGGCAGCATCTCACTAATGCTGGTAATCATTAGGGACAGGAAGTGAAAAAGAAGCCATATGAATTTGAAACTGCAGGGGGTGTTTGTCTTCTACCAGCCTAGCCATCTGCTTAATTCAGGTGTTGGATTTACACAATGCTTGTTTTCTAGGTTGAGATTGTTGTGTTGAGAGACTGCTAGACACCACCGCCCAGCCGCAGCACAGTTAGGAAGTGCGATCAGCTACTTGTTCATCTACAACGAGCCTTGAGCACTTTTAGTGCCGTAGAAATAATTATTTAATATGAGAGAGGACGTGGACAAGACTTCCCAGAGCACACAGCCTGCCAAGGAATCAGTGGATGACGTGTTGGTATTTACATTCATTCGATGGTGTCCCCATTCGCTATAAAATGCATTTCCTATTTTAGCACACATACCGAACGTCACAATTATATTTGCGTTCCCAGAGCTCACACGTGCCTGAGTCTCAGACCCCCGGGACCACTTGCGTCAGGCATAACATAAGAACATAAGAACAGCCATATTGGGTCAGACCAAAGGTGCATCTAGCCCAGTATCCTGTCTTCCGACAGTGGCCAATGCCAGATGCCCCAAAGGGAGTGAACAGAACAGGGAATCATCAAGTGATTCCTCCCCTGTCATCCATTTCCAGCCTCTGACAAACAGACTTCACAACATCCTCTGGCAAGGAGTTCCACGGGTTGACTGTGCGTTGTATGAAGAAAAACTTCCTTTTTGTTTGTTTTAAACCTGCTACCTATTCAGTTCATTTGGTGACCTTCCCTAGTTCTTATGTTATGGGACAAAGTAAATAACTTCCTTTTTCACTTTCTCCAGACCAGTCACGATTTTATAGCCCTCTATCCAATCCCAACTTAGTCCCCTCTTTTCTAAGCTGAACAGTTCCAGTCTTAATCTCTTTTCATATGGCACTGTACAAACGCAGAACAAAAAGACAGTCCCTGCCCCAAGGAGCTAGCAATCTCAGCATAATACACACAACCGGTGGAGATAGATGGAGGAACAACAGGAAACAAGGGGTCAGCTGGATTCGCAGTGGTCTCAGCATGTCCGCCGCCCACCTGTTGGGAAGTGTGATGGAGGCTATGTCTACACGGCTGGGATTTTTTTGGAAAAAGGTACGTAATTTGCAAACCGCAATTTGCGAACCTTTTTCCAATTCTTTTTTCGAAAGAGGCTTTTCTGACATTTGGCCTGCCTACACGGGGCCAAATGTCAGAAAAACCTCCTTTTTTTGGAAGAGCCCTTATTCCTCATAAAATGAGGAAGACAGGGCTTCTGAAAGAACATGTCAGCTCATCGGAAAAAAAAATGTCGGAAGAGCAGACGCGTTCCCTGGATGCGGTGGAGTTTTTCTGGGACACCTCCGGTACCCCGGAAAAACTCCATAGTGTAGACATAGCTGGAGTGCAAGCGCCTTTCCCCTTTTAGCTATGGAGAGCCAAGACTTGGTATTCAGATCCCAGCCTCGCCTCCTGGAACCGATCTATGAACCTGTAATTTACAGTCCATGGAGTCATGGAGCTGTGGAAGCGGCAAATATGGAATGTGACAAGATTATTGTAAGGCCAGAAGGGAGCTGTCCAATCATCTAGTCTGTATTCCTGCAGAGTCAGAGGCCAGAGAGTATGGGTGCTGTGTGATTTGGGGGGTCTGGGTGAGAGAAATGGAAGCTCCTTAGAAAAGCAGGGGACCAGCAGTGCCCAGACATGTCCTCACCCCCTTTTGTGCCCCAAGGCCTGAAGTCCATTGGCTCTAGCTCAGGGTTTAATAGTCCCCGCCCCACACACACACTTTCCGTGTAGGGTGATTTCTTCTTCCCTTATGTCAAAGACCAGGTCATAGTCAATTCTTTAGGGCTCTGTTGTTCTCGGCTCCTTCTGCCTAAACCTTTCATGACTTCTAGTCCCAAATCACCAATGTGTCCACAGCAAAAACCTCTCAGCTCTGCTCTCACTCACACCTCAGTGACCCTAGCTCTCGGCCACATCATTCTTCCCAAACAAAGGCCTTTCTGTCCTGTCAGGGGTGGTCCACCTTCCCCAGGACCCTGTGCTCAAAACAGGGCCCCTGTCTGGCTGAGGAGCCCCAAAATTTCTCCCTGCCCAGTGTTGTACCTTTTAAACATGCCTGCTGTTCTCTCCCTCTGCCTCGTCACTCCTGCAGGAAAGTCAAATATCACCTCCACAGCTCGTACGCTGGCTTTCAATATGTAATAAAAGCTAAACACATGGGCCAGGCAGGCTGTTCTTCATTAGCAGCCCCACAGAAAATGTGCCAACCAGCCACCCAACCATAACAAAGTGCTCAGTTTCTGAAAAGCACTTCACGATGCTAAACCTGCGCATGGCTGTGTCCATGGGAGAACAGAAGAGAGCCCATTTCAAGGAGGAGTGAATTTTCCCTTTCCAGCTTCTATGAAGTTACTCCATTTTCAAATCAAATTGGGGAGGGGAGGAGGAGAAATCCCTTGACCATGACCTTATAAATACTATCTGTCTGGCTGCTTAATATTATAAGGCAATGTTCTTGTGAGAGGAACCCAACGGCTGCTGCATTACCAGGGTTTGAACAGCCTTCACTGTGTTTTTCAATTAACACCTTTCCCCATACAAAAATGTTCCCGCATATGGAGTATTTCTTGAATGACACACCGATGCGAGCTTGTGCCTGGCCTGGCTTAACCCATTGCTTTTCTGCTGCTTTTGACCTTGTCCCGGGACCCAAGGCCAGAAAGTAGCAGGCTAATGAGCAATGTTAGTCTCTGAAAATCAAGGGGTTGGCTGAAAGACGCACACACAGCAGGCTGAACTCTGCTGGCTCTGACTCCAAAGTAAATCCGCAGGTTGGCGACCCCTCCTCCAGCCAGATCGATGGAGGGATGAGACCTCATTGATGTTTCTGGTGCCACTTACGTGTTAGTTAATCCCTATCCCATTTCAATCCCCACCAGCGCTTTGAAAGGGGGGACAGGCCCCAGGAAATCTTTCCATGCTATGGTAGGAACGTTTCTGGCCACTAGATGGCGCTCACTTTCCATGTGTGATTCACTGCAGGGGTGGATTATCCAGCAGTTAAACATCAGTGACCAACGATACAGGATGGACTTCCCCATTCTTCCATCAAAGTCATTGACGGCAGAGGGAGAAGGGCAGGACTCCAGGGTAAAGTATCTTGCAGGGGATTTGATTCCTAGGCCACTGAGATGGGGTGGTGAGTAGACATGGTGTAGTGTTCCCATAGGATCTGAATCCGACAAAGGAGCAGGATTCAGATTCATTAGGCACTGAAATCTACAAGCTGATCTCCGCAGTTTCCAGCTCAGACTCCCATGGGACCAGTCTGGCTTCTGCCGTCCTGCTTTGACATCGGACGTGAGCAGTGGCTCTCGCAGGATTTTGTCCACACCTCCGTGGGAATGAGGCAAACAGGCCCTTTCTGATGCAGGATTCAACCCACACCAAAGTCATAGGAGCAGCTTCAGATGCAGGGATCTCATTATAGTCCATCGACCACCCCCCTTGAAATCTGAAGAGGTTGGGAACAAAATCCAGACTCTGCTCATGACAATGAGGGTTTTTCCATTAACGTCAATGAGTCCAGATTGCACCCTAAGGCTGTGTCTACACTGGGCCACTTATTCCGGAAAATCAGCCACTTTTCCGGAATAAGCTGCGAGCTGTCTACACTAAATTTCCGGAAAAGCAACGATGCTCTACTGTACAAAATCAGCCGCTATTCCGGAAAAACTATTCTGCTCCCGCTCGGGCATAAGTCCTTATTCCGGAACACTGTTCCGGAAAAGGGCAAGTGTAGACAGCCCAGTAGTCTTTTCCGGAAAAAAGCCCCGATCGCGAAAATGGCGATCGGGGCTCTTTTCCGGAAAA
This sequence comes from Pelodiscus sinensis, assembly GCF_052426305.1. Classification (NCBI taxonomy): domain Eukaryota; kingdom Metazoa; phylum Chordata; order Testudines; family Trionychidae; genus Pelodiscus; species Pelodiscus sinensis. The sequence goes on from NC_143053.1 coordinate 5,706,406, forward strand.
GCGCATCTACATTGGCCACAGACGCTTTTCCGGAAAAAGGGCTTTTCCGGAAAATCAGCCTGCTAATGTAGACGCTCCTTTTCCGGAAAAACTGAAAACGGAATAGTATTCCGTTTTAAGCAGTTCCGGAAATTCATGCCAGTGTAGACACATCCTAAGAGTTTAGGTTTCGGGTTTGGCCCAGTTGTCTAGGAATCAGTTTGGTCCTGGTGCTGCCAAATTTCTCTGTCCCTTCCACACTTCAGGGACACACACCCTTACCCAATTCCCAGGGCTCAGGGTGTAACTTCCTGTGGGTCTGCATAGGGTTGACCCGGACAGTCTGGTATTTTTACCTTCTGTCTGGTAAAAAAAATTCAGAAACTACCAGACACCTAAAATGTCTGGTGTTTTCTGATTTTTTTTCTCCTTCCAGGAGGCGAAAATACTGGACACCTGGCAACCCTACACACACTCAGAAACCAGGCCCAGTCCCCACTCTCCCATTGGGCCCCCAGATTCCCCCCCCCCCCCCCGGACCCTCTTTCCCCTGCTTACCTGGTTCTGCAGGGAAGCTGTCTTCTGTCATCTAGAAAACAAGATGGCCTCAGGCAAAAAAAACCTAAAGACTTTTCTTAAAGAGGCCATGCTGTTTTATTTTTTGCTTAACCCCTAGGGTCCTTTTTTTTTTTTTTTTGCTTAACAACTTTGGTCTCCCTCCCTTTTTTCCCTCAACAGAATTTTTCCCCAGTGCTTTTTTTTTTTTTTTTTGGTGGGGCGGGTGTTTGATATTTTTGGTTAAACCATCTGGCAACCCTAGGCCTGCAGGAGCATTTGCCACTGAAGGAGCCTCACACAGTAATATTCTAATTCTCTATTTATTGACAATCCCCAAGCAAGCAGAATATCCATGCTAAGCGCACAGTGTAATGTTCACCAGTCCTGATAAAGGCAGGCAGACTTCCCCTGTTGGCCAGGGAAGGTCAGTCTCTCTGGATCCTAGCTGCTGCACGTCAGGTCGTGCACAGGAGTCCTGGCAGCTCTGGTCTTAGGTTACGTCTTGGAGGTGAATTCTTCTTCCAGGTCTTCCCTCCTTCTTCTTGCTGTTCCTTTCTTCCTTTCCTCTTTCCTTTCCTTCTTCCCTTTTCCGCTGGTCTCCTTCTTGGACCCCAGTTTATATAGTGAAACTTGAGTCCTGCTTAGCTAGAACTTCACCAATTATTTTAGTATAATTTTACTAACCAAACATTACATACTGTCACAATTACCTAACCAATCCTGCGCCACCACCTTCGTTGAGTTATACCTAGCAAAACGAATTATACAGCAGTCAGAAACAGCTATAAACCAGACAGAGATCATACGGACAAACAATAGGAAAGTGAGGACAATAATAATAGAACGAGGATTCCACAACCTCAGCTGGTGATAACCACTTTCTTGCCAGATGAAATGCTGTGAGGCTAAGTTTTCTCTGCCACCTTGAGATCTGTTTCTTTATCTCATGGCTGCTGCTGTTCAGTCTGGCTGTGTCCAGACTCAGGGTTTTTTTCGAAAAAAGTAGCCTTTTTTCGAAAAAACTTCACCTGCGTCTAGACTGCAGCCGCGTTCTTTCGAAATTAAATCGAAAGAATGTGGCTTTTCTTTCGATGGTGGTAAACCTAATTCCACGAGGAAGAACGCCTCCTTTCGAAAGCTTTTTCATTGCGCTTTTGCTGTGTGGATGCTTTCTTTCTAAATAAGCTTTTCCGGAAGATCTCTTCCGGAAAATCTTCTTCCCAAAGATGCTGGCAGTCTAGAAGTAGCCGATGATTCCCTGTTCTGTTCGCTACCTCTGGGGTACCTGGTATTGTCCAACTGTTGGAAAATGGGATACTAGGCTAGATGGACATTTGGTCTGACCCAGTATGGCCATTCTGATGTTGACGTCCCTCTTCTAGTGGTATCCATAGCTGAGGACAGCTTCTGAAGCAGCTTCTTTAAAAAGATCCCATAGCCCCAGTTACCCGAAAACGTCTGGCAGCTGGCTGCCGAGGAGTCACCGTTGGACAAGCCCTATATGATATGCCCTTTAAAAGTCCAGGGATTATGTAAATAACACCAGAAGACTCATTTGCAGGTGACCACGAGGACTTGGAGACATTTCCCATTTACAAAAGAAACCTCATGAAAAGCCCCCCAGAGGAAATTAGCTCTGGAAAATGAAAGCCAAACATTTGTAAATTCTGCACGTCAGACTGTTTTAAATTAGGAGCTGAAGCCAAGCAATCAGAGAATTCATGTTACTAGCCCCATTTTTCTCTCTCCCATTCACAACAAAGTCAGCGGTCAGAGGTGCAATTGGAGCAAAAGATTCGGAACAGAGAGGGCTCAACATTATAGGAAGGAAGGAAATTTCCCTCTTTGCCAGTTCCTAACTTGGAAAATTTGCTTCTTGCGCACCTGAGTGATTCTTTTCCCTGTGACAAAAAGACTCAGTGGTCTACCAAGATCAATATCTCCTAGCAATGGCCAGTACCAGATGCTTCAGAACAAGATGCAAGAAATCTACAGCAAGCAGTTATGAGATAACATATCCCCAGGGCAAGTTTCCTCCTGACTCCTACCAGTAAGTAGTTGACCTAAGCCCTGAAGCATGGAGATTGCTGAGGTTTGTGGCAATTTCTTTTTTTGCTCCCGTCCGTCATTTCTCGTGTAACACCTGCATCTCCGTGGATACCAATGGGGACCCCAAAGTTAAAAGGTGTCCAAGTTGTTGCTTGGGAACAATTCTCTGTCTATGAATCCATGCTGGGGTTTGCATTTTCTTGTACTTTGCCAAACTGCAAAAGGCCATGAGAAAAGACTCGCATAGGGCTTTCTGTCTAGTGGCAGCCTTGTTAATTAGTCAGAGTAATGAGATTAGGGGAGTCTAGAAAGGTCAATGGGAACTACAAATGAAGCACAGCACTGGGGAAGGCTGATTAAAACACAGGGCTCAGGGAAGGGGTCAGACCCAGAAAGATAACAAGAGAGAGCAGAAAGAGAGCCCTACATGGGCCAGTAAGTCCCAGACTGAAGGGCTCCTTAAGAACTGCAAACCTTTTTGTGATTTCTTTCCTTGTCTGGGGGCCTGGAGGAGTTAGTGGCTCCAAGCCATGCAGCTAGGTTACCACGTGGACAGCAGAGTCTGAGCCAATACAGCGCGGTTATGGTGTTTTCCCATGGGGGTTTGCAAATCTCCTGGCACTTTTGCAAAGATTAGGATTCATAAACAAACAAACAGAGGCTAGGGACACCATTCCTATCCATCTTGGATAATAGCCATTGATGGACCTATCTATCTAGCTCTTTTTAGAACCCTGTTAAAGTCCTAGTCTTCGCAACATCCTTTGGCAAGGAGTTCCACAGGTCGACTGTGTGCTGAGTGAAGAAAAACTTCCCTTTGTGATTGCTAACCTTGGTGCACTGGCTCCATTCCAATGGACGTCACTGTTTCCTGTCTACTGCCAAAGATTCAATGGATTGTTCACGCACAACCGTATGCCAAGGTGTAGTTTTGCCCTGTGAAACAATGGCAGTAACACACCCCAGAGCCAGCTGCATTGTCATGGAGAGGGAAGTGATTAAATACAACTCACAGTCATCACTGGCCTTTGTACTCATCCCTGAAGGGATTATAGGGCCTAGGGGCAAAACCAGGCCTTTTTGGAGATAGCTGTGTCTGACTCAGAGAGACGGGAGGAAAGCTGGCTAGAATTCTGATCAAAGCAATAGTCCCTGGCATGCCCATGGGAGAAAGCAGGCTGAAAGTGGGACCACAGTGAGCATCAGAGGGGAAATGTATTGTCTTCTCATCTGGGGGGCAGTCTGGAAGGTTCCTGAAGAATGGCCAGAGAGCTGATCTGAATTCCAAGCAGACATGGCTGCTGAGGAGGGCTAGCGGATTCATTCTGTGAGGTCCTTCATAGCCTGGTGATGATTCATGGGCTGCAAAAGTCCATTGGAACCTGGTACTGTTGCACAAGCCAACGATTGGATGCATGGTGTGCTCCCATGGAGGGCGCATTGGGAATTGCCAAGAGAGGACCAAGCCATCCCTTCCACCCTCTGATTCCTGAGGGCAGGAATGTCCGATACTTTACTCGTAAATTACAGAAGAAATATGTTGACACCCCACTCTTGACACCATCATTTTTAGAAGCAGTGGAGAGGGTGGTGGCTGTGTCCGGGATTATAGAATCCTAGGGCTTGGAAGAGACCTCAGGAGCCAAGTCCAACCCCCCGCCCAAAGCAGGACAAACCCCAACTCAGTCATCCCAGCCAGGGCTTTGTCCAGCTGGGACTTAAAAACCTCTAGGGATGGAGATTCCACCCCCTCCCTAGGGAATCCATCCCAGCGCTTCCCCACCCTCCTAGGGAAATAGTTTGTCCTAATATCCAACCTAGACCTCCCCCACTGCAACTTGGGACCATCGCTCCTTGTTCTGCCATCTGCCAACAGCCTCTCTCCATCCTCTTTGGAACCCTCCTTCATGTACTTGAAGGCTGCTCTCAAATCCCCCCTCGCTCTTCTCTTCTGCAGACTAAATAAGCCCAAATCCCTCAGCCTCTCCTCATAAATCACAATCTCCAGCCCCCTCATCATTTTGGTTGCCGTCCTCTGGACTTTCTCTGATGCATCCACATCCTTTCTGTAGTGGGGGCTTCAGAATTGGACGCAATACTCCAGATGTGGCCTCCCCAGAGCTGAAGAAAGGGGAATAGTCACTTCTCTAGATCTGCTGGCAATGCTCCTCCTAATGCAACCCAATATTCTGTTAGCCTTCTTGGCTACAAGGGCGCCCCGTTGATTATGCCTTTATGTGTGTTGGCAAGACGGGAAAACTTCCCCGTGCGGGGAAAAAAGTGGATTTTGGAATTACTGATAAAAATAAACCGAGCTCCGCAGTGTAAGAACTCGTCTCTTGAGTCCTTGTTTCATCCAAGAGATTCAAGGGGCTAAGGATGGCCAGCTGATGTCAATGCTGACTCCAGAAGAGATGCTAACTGCCCAAAAGCACGTGCAAGGCATGAAAGAGGGGAGAGGGATTGTTTAGAGTCATATGCTATAAAGGTAACGAGAGCCTAAAACACGAGCCCATGCAGCACAGGCCTGGTCTGAGGCCTGAGGCCTAGCTAACAATGGACAAAACATGGCTAACATAAAGCAAAGCTACGAGGCAGGCCCCTGCTCCCAGAACTTGGCACAGACAGGGCTGAGAGAGCTAACCCTCACTGGGAGTAGGCGCAGGTGTAGAACAGTCATTGATGCTAGTGTAACCACCACCACCAGGCAGATTTGAACCTGGGACCTCAGTATAGGAGCCTCTACCCTCTGAGCTAAAAGCCAGCTGGCTCCCAGCCCCTGCTGTAGAGGTCTCATGAGCTTAACTGTTGCTGTGGTCTAGGTACCACTTGCATTGCTCAATAACCACACCAGGGCTATGTCTACACTGGCAGCTTCTTGCGCAAGAACATCTCGCACAACGGTTCTTGTGCAAGAAGTCTTGTGCAAGAGTGCGTTCACACTGCCATGTGCGAGATGTGTTTTTGCGCAAGAGCATCCATGGCCGTGTGGACGCTCTCTTGCGCAAGAAAGCTCTGATGGCCATTTTAGCCGTAGGGCTTTCTTGTGCAAGAAACCCCTGCCGCGCGTCCACACTGCCCTCTTGTGCAAGAGCTCCTGCGCAAGAGAGTTTGCGGCTGTTAGAAAAAAGTGTAGCTCTTGTGCAAGAAGCCCTCTCTTCCCACACTTTACTGTAAATCTTCTTGTGCAAGAACAGCTGTTGTTGCACAAGAACCCGCCTGTGCAGACATAGCCTAAGTGTGTGAGTTACACTAGCTACCGATTGTAAAACAATCATTGGTCCTGATCATGAGTGGAAAGCACATGGCACCACCAGCTCATCGAAAAAGACCTTGGTACCCACTCCCCACAGACACAGACAGACACAGGTTCAGGAAAGAGTCTAAAATGACAGCATGATGGATGGAGATGATCTAGTCAAACCACGAGGTACAGGGTGATGGGTGGTATCTAAGAAGCGTCAGAGGGTGGTAAACTGACCCGTCAGGAGTGAGGCGTAACTTGTTTGTACCTGTATATAAAGTGGTGTCTTGGGGGACAGTTTTTGTCTAGCGGGGGGCAGTGGGAGTTTATGTGTGTAGTGATTCAGCTGAGTCTACCGACAATTATTATTGTACAGTAAAACTCCAATAGTCCAGCATCCAATAGTCCGGCACTCCTGATAGTCCGGCATCAAAATGGCAAGAGCCTAGTGAGTGAGCTTCGGCAAAAAATGAGTCACAAGGTAACAGCGGCAGCAGCTGAACTGAGCAAAAAGGGTAAAAAAGGCTTAAAAAACCTAAAACATTACAGTATACTGTATACAGTATGTACAATAAAAAGGGTTTAGAACACTTTATATACAGTATATAATGTATACAGTATATATATAACCATCTTATAGTACCTCCTGATAGTCCAGCATATTTGATAATCTGGCACCACCTAGGTCCTGTAGGTTCTGGATTATCAGAAGTCTACTGTACTGTGCTTAATGATAAACCTGGCTGGGCACCTTTGATCCTTATCTGATTTGTGGCCTCCGGGAAGGGGGAGGAATAGGGGGTGGAGCCACTCAGAGGGGGCGAAGCTCTTTCCTGGGTCCCGTTTTTGCGTTTTGAAAAGGTGGGTTCCCGAGTCAACCAGTCGCCGGTCAGCGCTGTGCTGGTGGAGGTTTGCAAGGCAATGGTTGCTCTGAAGATTGATACGGTCCCTGAAATAACCAGGGGCTTTAGAGCGGATGGGTTTCCTGCGCTATGCTGGGCTCAAGGGCAGCACGAATGTGCCCAGTCCCTGCAAAGCACAGCCCTCACTCCGGCACAGATGGAGCATAACACCAGCCCGGTGAGGTGCTGCAGGCGGGCCCCACTTTAATTTCCACAAATGGAGCAGCCCGAGGCAAGGGGAAGCTAACACACATTAGCCAGATGGCTTTTTTTCCCTTGTAATAATGTTTCAGGTCAGGGAACCTTACAGCAAACAGCTCACCAGGCCCAGAGTTCCTCAATTTACCAGCTGCACCCGTTCAGACTACCAGCCACATCCAACCTGTGGAACTCCTTGCCAGAGAATGTTGTGAAGACCAGGACTTTAACAGGCTTCAAAAAAGAACTAGATAAATTCAGGGAGGTTAGGTCCATCAATGGCTATTAACCAGGATGGGTAGGAATGGTGTCCCTAGCCATTTACTGAGCTAGATGGACCTTTGGTCTGACCCAGGATGGCTGTTCTTATGTTCTTAGGGTCATCTTGTCTACAGGTGTTGGGGAAAATAACTGCTGTCCCCCTGGCTTTACTCTTCTTTCCCTCCCTCTCTTTCTCTGTCTCCTGTTCCTGATAATATGGCTCAGTTTGCACCCCTCACCGGGCAGGACAAGGACTCTTTGGCTTTCCCAAGGCTGCAGGCTCCAAAATATTCCTTCAAGGGTAGAGGCTTATGGACACTGACATGGAAGGCATGCACCGGCTGGGTGCATGATGCTAGGGGATTCCAGAGATCTGCCATTTTCAGGCGTGGACCATCTGGGACTTTATTCCCATCCATGAGCTGGGCATCCACGTGATGTTTGTGCTCAGGGTTATTTTGGGAGACACAGCCAATCCGCTGGCTCATGAAACCCTGGCAGCTGGCAAAAGAAGGGTTAATTCCCCCCTGAGCAGAAGCCGGATGGGGGAACGTGCAGTTGGCCAACTGGAAGGCACAATGGCGCTACCTATGAACCACGCTGGGTTGCAGAGTGCCGTTGCTGTTAGCGAGACATGCTGAGCACTGCAGAACCTCAGAGAGGTCAGGAGAGCGCTTCGGGCAGGCCCGAAAACGTGCAGCCAGAAAACATGCCTCTGATACTTGGGGCTGAGAACAGGAGCGTGAGAGCAGTAACAGGTGCATTTCTGCATGAACTCAGGCCAGCCACGCAGCCTAGAAAATTGGGGCTCATAGCTACCTGGCTCCTATTTGGGTATTTGAGGCTTAATTCATTAGGATCACATGGCGATTAGCGCTTCCAGATGTGCCGGGAACACGCTTTATTCTTTGCCTACCTGTAGTTGTATAGCACAGATGCATTTCTTGTGTTGCTGAATGTCTCCCCAAATCACCCTGCCACCCACAATCTGAATGCCAAATAAACAATAGTTTGGGGGCTCAAGCCAGCCTGTCCAGAGACACAGTTGTAAAAATCCACCCCCCGCCCTCTGAGATGGGAAGTGCCCAGGGAGAAATGAATGGGTTTACTCAGTGCCCAGTAATTGCGTGAGCTTGTATTTGTGGCTTTGAGGCACTGTGCCTTTTCTCTGCAGTTCTAGGTATTTAGCCCTCTTATAAAAATATAAAAGCAAGGAGGTGGGTGTCAGGGAGACGGTGATTTGTTGCATGGCCGCGGCATGGGGGCTCTTGTTACTAGCTTACAAGAAAGGTAAAGTTAAAACACACAATGCAGTCTTTATATAACACCAGTCACCTCGGAAGTCCCCAAAACACTCCCCAAACACTGCACTTCCACAGACCAAGGCTGGCCCTGAACACTGCCTTCTGATTTGCCGGTGGATTTCCCATTGACATCAAGAGAAAACACCTGAGAATGTCTGTGTGTTAATTTCTGCTCTTTTCACGGGCATCCTTGGATAGAGGATTGCAGGGCAGCCTTCTCTAGGCTGCAGCAAGGGCATTGCTTGGCAAAGAACAAGAGCAGTGTTGGAAAGGAAGTGAAGAAGTCTGTCTACCCTGCAGGCTTCTTGCACAAGAACTGTTTGGCGCAAGAGTTCTTGTGCAAAAATTCTTGCACAAGTGCGTGTCCACACTGCCATGTGCTTTTGTGCAAGAGAGGTGTTCATGCACAAGAGCATCGATGGCAGTGAGGACGGTCTCTTGCACAAGAAAGCTCTGATGGCCATTTGTGCAAGAAACCCCTGTTGCCCGTCCACACTGCCTTCTTGCGCAAGAGGGCTTATTCCTTGTGAGGAGAGGGATAACTCTTGCACAAGATGCCCTCTGTTCCAACGCTTAACTGTAAATGTACTTGCACAAGAATGTGTGTGCAGCGTAGACGCTCCACAAGTTTTTGCACAAGAACGGCTGTTCTCGCGCAAAAAGCGTTCAGTGGAGATGTAGCCTCTGAGTTTGCTGAACGTGCAGAGGGAAGGATGGAGTTACACTAACAGCAGGGCTGCCGCTTTTTTCCGACTCAGGGTTTTGCTGGAGAAAAGCTCCAGTCTAGACGGGATCTTTTGGAAAATAAAGCCTTTTCCGGAAGATCCCTTATTCCTGATTTTAAGAGGAATAAGGGATCTTCCGGAAAAGGCTTTATTTTCCAAAAGATCCCGTCTAGACTGGCGCTTTTCTCCGGCAAAGCCCCAAGCCGGAAAAAAGCGGCAGCCATGTTCATGCAAATGCCACGGGGGATATTTAAATCCCCCGTGGCATTTGCAATTCCGACTGGTCTCATTAGCATCCCTTTTCCGGAAAAGGGTGCCAATGTAGACACAGCCCCCCTGTAGTCAGGAGACCATGGCAAACAACCCTCTTCTCACAACACGCTTCCTTTCTGACTACAACTGGCAAGGCTGGTGTTGGCACATTTTTCCAGGCTACAGATATTGGCTTCTGAGTAAATTACACGGCAAGGGGACTGTGTAATGCCAATGGGTGGAACCAAACTTGGAATCTCTGGAGCTTCAGACATGAGCTGGCTTTCAGCTAAGGCTGCTGAGCAAACTCACGTTCTCGCTCTGTGAGTGGTCTAAGTGCCACTCCACGAGATGGTGAGCTGCACCCAGGAGGTGTGTGGGTTGCAATTGCATTCTGCCTATTGAAAATTCCCCAGCAGGGTTTTGGTTGGATGTGGGATCCGTCACTTTCTGACCTACGTGGTAGTGGGATAGTGCTGTGGGTTGGGAAACAGTTGCTGTATCCCTGCCCAGAGCTGGCTGCATTTCCATGGCGGGCAGTTAATAATGGTAGTTAAGGACATAAGAACGGTCATGTTGGGTCAGACCAAAGGTCCGTTTCAGCTGGTGTCCTCAAACAGCGCCAGGTACCCCAGTGGGAATGAACCGAACAGGGAATCATTGGCTACGTCTAGACTCCACCCCCTGTTGACAGAGGGATGCAAATCAAGCACATCAAAATTGCTAATGAAGCCGGGATTTAAATGTCATTAGCATAAACATTGTGGCCATTGCTTTTTTTCTAAATGGAGTTTTTCCAAACAAACAAACAAACAAAAAACACCCCAGCAGTCTAGACACAGATCTGTCAAAAATAAACCCTTTTCCGACAGATCCTCAAAAAATGAGGTTTCCAGGATCTGTTGAAAAAGGGTTTATTTTCAACAGATCCACATCTGGACTGCTGGTTTTTTTTCAAAAAAACTCCGTTTCGAAAAAAAGCGGCGGCTATGTTTATGCTAATGAAGCTAATGAAGGGATATTTAAATCTAATCTTCATTAGCAATTTCGATGTGCCTAATCTCTATCTCTCTGTTGACAATGAGGTGTAGTCTAGACACACCCATCAAGTAATCCATCCCCGGTCGCTCATTCCCAGCTTCTGGCAAACAGAGGTTAGGGTCAACATCTCTACCTATCCTGGCTAGTAGCCATTGATGGACCTGTCCGCCATGAATGTATCTAGCTCTTTTTTGGACCCTGTTATCATCTTGGCCTTCACAATATCCGTGTTTTAAGCACTACCCCTCCAAATAGAAAAGACTGCAGTCTAGAAGATAACAAACCTCACCAATAGCTCACATTTCCCATGTGTGCAACCCTGCAACAAAAGTGGATCTTGGAAGAAATTATCCGTGAGCTATCTGGAACTTCCCTGGCTGGACAGCGGTACCTAAATGTGAGACAGCCAATCCTTCAATCTCTTCCATATAGAGATCTCAAAGTACTTTTCAAAGAGTGATGAATCAAGCCTCACCATATCTCCATGAGACGTGGCAGTAATATTGCTCCCATTTTACAGATGGGAAAACCGAGGCACAAAATGATTAAGTGAATTGCCGAGTTCTTTCTTTCTTTCTTTCTTTCTTTCTTTCTTTCTTTCTTTCTTTCTTTCTTTCTTTCTTTCTTTCTTTCTTTCTTTCTTTCTTTCTTTCTTTCTTTCTTTCTTTCTTTCTTTCTCAGCATCCTTATCAACCAAGAAGTAAATTAACCAATACCCCAGGGTATGTCTACACTACCCTCCTAGTTCGAACTAGGAGGGTAATGTATGCATACCGCACTTGCTAATGAAGCCCGGGATTTGAATTTCCCGGGCTTCATTAGCATAAGCGGGGAGCCGCCATTTTTAAATCCCCGCTGCTTCGAACGAGGAGTAACGGTAGTTCGGAATAGGACCCTAGTCCGAACTACCTAGTTCGAGCCCCGTGTAGCCGCGCTACACAGGGTTCGAAGCAGCGGGGATTTAAAAATGGCGGCTCCCCGCTTATGCTAATGAAGCCCGGGAAATTCAAATCCCGGGCTTCATTAGCAAGTGCGGTATGCATACATTACCCCGCTAGTTCGAACTAGCGGGGTAGTGTAGACATACCCCCCGACACTCAGACCTGCCAGCCCTACTGAGAGACAATCAATGTACAAGGCATGAAATTAGAATGCCAGGCAGTTTTGACAGAAGAGTAAAAGTAAAATGGAATTGACCGTCAACTGCAGTGACCCTGTGGGTGTAGGACAACCTTGTTTTGGACCCTCTGCTGCCCCATTGCATCGAATGATATTATTTCAGGGTTAATGGGATGATTCATTTCTCCTGGAAAATGAAAAGCAAACCAATATTGAACAAGTGTAAGTCCATGTCAGCCGTAAGTGGTGCTGAGCTGGCATACAAATGAGTCACTGAAAATCCACAGAAAATTACAGCTTGGAATATGAATCACTCGCTGATTCCATAAGCATGTGCCAGGCTAAGTGAAAAGTTAAGAGAAGTTGCTGTCATGGAATGACTTCAGGGGAAAGTGAATGTTCAAGAAGTGTGTGATGAGCAAAACCTGCCTGCCTTGTTCTGTTTTACTCACCTGCAGCGACCTGTCCTGGAAGTGAACTATGGTGCAAACTGCCCAGTTCGGGTCTGGGAAGAGATCCTCAGCTGGGGTAGTTAATGGTGTGAGTTCAATTTGCACAGTGAGTCTATGCTAGGACTGTATTTCGAAAGAACCCCCCTAATAAATGGTGCATCCACACGACCAAGCTCATTATTTCAAAATGACAGGCCACCTACTTCCAAATCTGGACTCCTGCTTTTCATCAAGAGTAACGCTAATTCTGAAATAGCTATTTCGAAATAGCACCTGTGTGGATGCGCTGGTGCTGCTATTTCGAAATAACGACTCCCCAGAGTAATTCGAATTAATTACTCCCCAGGGCTTCCCGGGGTTCTACATCAAGGTAGCACGTCCACATTAACAGAGTCTCCCTTGGACTAAATTCCAGGCTTCCCAGTAGTGAGGACCCGCTATTTCCATTTTGTTATTTCGGGAATTATTAAATCGATTTTAGTTATTTCAAAATAGTTTCCTAGTGTAGCTATATCCACAGTGTCTTCCATAGGAACTGCATTTCTTCCAATGCTCGGCAAGAGCCAAAGGCTTACCTGGGCTTGGTTGTTAATTGAAGTGGCACATTGATTGGGTCTTTGTTTGCTATAACCGTGCCAATGTCAGGGTGGCTGTTGATGCACATGACATTCCTGGATCAGGACTTGACTTTTTTTAAACTAGGAATCTCAAATGATATACTGTTTGCACCGTCCCCCTTGCGGCTGAGTCCTTGCAGAACACATCAAGCACTGCTGCAGCCGGCTCTTCTGTCCTTTGACCTCTTACGCCAGCTCTAATCCTTAAAGAAAGGGAATAAGAGAGTGTTATTTATGCCTTCCCATAATGTAACTGCCAGGGTCCATCCAGTGAAATGATTAGGCAGTCGGTTTAAAATGAACAGAAGGAAGTTCTTCACACCATGCACTGTCAACCTGTGGAACTCCTTGCCAGAGGATGTTGTGAAGGCCAAAACAATAACTAGATTCAAAAAAGAACTAGATAATTTCAAGGAGGATAGGTCCATCCATGGCTGTTAGCCACAATGCTCAGGAATGAAACCCCATGGCCTGTGTGTCCCTATTCTCTGTTTGCCAGAAGCTGGGAGTGAATGACAGGGGATGGATCATCATTTTCTACAGGGCACCTGCATTGGCCACCGTCGGCAGACAGGATACTAGGTTAGATGGACCTTTGTTCTGACTCTGTGTGGTTGTTCTTTTGCTCATAGCACCGTAGCCTGGAGGTTTGTTAGCTGAGCGATTAGGGTCCTTGCTAGCCATCCTAAAGACTGTAAGACTGAGCCCTGCTTTTGCTCTGCTTGAATGACTCTCTCCAGCTGCAGAACAAGTACCGCATCCACCAGGTGAGGACAGTCAACGCCTCTTGGATGTGGGGCTGTCCACGCTGCTTCCCAGTGTGTGCACAAGCCTTAACCGTGTTAACCTGCTCAGCCCTTGACTAGGAGGCGCTTTGACTTCGGTACGGACTAACCCCCTCAAGAGGTGATGACCTTTGTGTGAGGCATTCTGTCGAGATGGGTGGAAAAGGCTGCGTCTTCTCAATGAAAATGTTCTTCATTTCATTCACAATTATTTGCAGAATTTTGGGGGAGGGGGTGGAGTGGGATGGAGAGCTGAAGAAAGAAAAAAAACCTCCTTCCGGTTTTCCTCCTCAACCCTTTCTTCCCATTTTGTCCCCACTTGGAAGAAAGGAGGAGAAAATAGATGCGGGGGGGGGGGGGGGGACAAAAAAGAGACATCAACATTTTTGTGATGGAAAAAAGTTTGGATGCAAAACTCCTGCCTGGCTTTGTGATTCGACTCCTGCCTGTCTCTGGCAACGATCCCATGGTGCAGTGGGGGAAAGTCAAGGGTATCCCTGCCAAATATAAAGACTATCTGTGTTTTCGTGGATTTTCTGGGGTTGCGGGTAATCCCTGGATGCCTGTACTAATAGACTCAGATTTCATTGGTCTCATTTCTCTGGCTATTTGTAGCTCCCTGTCTCCTTGGCGATGGTATCTCCTAAGATGGGGATTCCAGTTCTCCAAGGGTGGGAGAGGTACACCAGCGTGAGTGGCTGGATGCCACGGGGCAGGCGTGAAGGAAAGAACTATATCCGGGTGGCAGGATAGGGTCCGTGAGCCGGATGCAGCCGCCCATCTGCCCCCGGCCTCCAGCTCGATTGAGACCTGGGAGTGGGGGAGCCTGCGAGGTCTCTTCCCCGGCCAGGGGCACGCAGCCTAGAGGGAACCACTGGCTGTTCAAAACGGTTAAGTGGTTCCCCACGGTTAAGGGTGGGGCAGGGGGTTAGAGACTTTGTGCATTCCCCCTGCCCACAAGCCCTGATTGGCCTGGGAGCAGGTGAAATCTCCTCCCCTCCTCTCCAAGGGCCAGCAGATCCTAGAGGGAACAGCCCCCTTCCTCCTGAGGCCCCACCCCTTCCTCCTGAGGTCCCGCCCCTTCCTCCCGAGGCCCCGCCCCTTCCACGGGCAGCCACAACTGCTGCCAAATTCGTGTAGTGGTCCCTCTGCAAAAATGATTGCCCGCTCCTCAGCTAAATGGATCTGAGTCCCTTGCATGCCCCAGACACTGCCATTACGGAAAGGGGCTTTGGGGCTACTCATGTCACTGGATCTTGCCTGGCGGGAGGTCCGTGGGCTTCCCCCTGGTGGAACTAAGTGGAGAATGCAGCCAGGTAGTGATGCTGGAACGATTTTTAGGGTGGAGGTGCTGAGCTAACTCCCCCCCTTATCCTCTCCATCCATGCCCCTCACCTCGCCAGACTGGGGCCACAGCTGGGGATGGCAGAGCTTGGTGGCGTGGATGCTGAGGCCATGGACTGGCACCCTGAGTGGTGGCTGCAGCTCTGGTGGCCAGAACTCTGGGTCCCGCCTCCAGGACCCTGGGGCTTGCATTGATACCTCTGGGCATGGGGCCAGCAGCCAGGACCCTGGGTGGCAGCAGAACCTCCAGGCACCACCTACAACCTAGCGAGGCTGTTTGCCTCCATTCCTCCTATTGGCCTACAACACGAATGCTAAACAGCAAATCCAGAGCACACCATTTGTGATAAAACCCCCTTCCCACAGGCTGAGAATCAGGTGTCGAAATGATTCCATGGGGACTTGTGATAATAAGCAGATGCATTCCAAGAGAAACATGATCACGTGGCAGATATGTCTTCTTTGTACGGCAGTAGAGCTTCGGCGAATAAGACATCAATACAAAAATTAACAGCACATTAATCATGATCAATAATTAATAAATAATAACGAGGAGTCCTGTGGCAGCTTTAAGACTAACAGATTCATTTGGGCATAAGCTTTGGTGGGGAAAAACCCACTTCGTCAGGTGTATTGGAGTGGAAATCACAGAGGCAGATCAAAGCTTACTGAGCTGTTCTCATCACTGGCAAAGTCAAAGGATTGGGGGGAAACTCCCCCATGACCATGAGCCTTCTTTATCCAGGATCAGACTTTTCGTGGTGTGGGGAGATTGGGGGGGAACTGAACCCACCCACTTCTCCACACTCTGGCTCAGAGATGCTAGGTAGGAGCAACTGACAGGGCTTTTCCTCCGGTCCCAACACAAGAGCCTTAAAAATAAATAAGTTAATGGAGATGGCTTATCTCCTAGAACTGGAAGGGACCTTGAAAGGTCATTGAGTCCAGTCCCCTGCCTTCACAGCAGGACCAAGTACCATCCCTGACAGATTTTTGTGACAAATCCCTAAATGGCCTCTGTGAGGATTGAACTCACAACTGTGGGTTTAGTAGAACAACGTTCAAGCCACTGAGCTCTCCCACCAGCTACCTTTGCCCTGGGCCACTTCCCCAAATGATGCCTTAGTTAGTACCTTCTCCCTGGTACTTTCTCAGCAACACACTTCCTCCTCTCAGTCCATCCCTTTTCTCCTTCCCCTTCCTTCCTTTACCTTGGGGGAACCCTTTTAAAGCAGCCCCACAGGTCTGAATTGGCTGCAGGTGTCTGATTAGCCTGCTCCTTCAGGCAAGTTCTTAATTAGCCTCAGGGGCCTGCCTTGATTATCTGGCAGCCGTTTCCGGCGGTTCACTCAGGAAACAAAAAGCCATTCACCCGGCTCCCAACATGCCGGCCCTCCACCAAACTATTGTAGCCAGCTGCCCTGGATCTGCCACAATATATATATGAACAATGTTAAGGCTAGTTCAGTCCGGCTGGATGTGACTCGCTCCCAGCAGCTGATGGGGAGGGGTGAATACCAAGAGAAGGGAAATTGACTGTGTAGTGAGATAACCATTCAAAGTCCTTGTTCAGTCCTAATTTGATCGTGTTAAGTTTGGAAATGAATTGCAGCTCTGCTGTTTCTTCTTGTAGTCTGGTTTTGAAGGCTTTTTGGTAGAAGGGTGGCTACTTTTCAAGATGTTGCTGAGTGTCCAGAGAGATTAAAGTGTTCCCCTAATTAATAATAGCTCACGAGCCCCATTCAGGAGGTATGCATTCTATTCTCAACTGTATTCCTAATGTCCTCTTTAACCTTGGTGAAGTCTCATCAGGCTTGCTTGCTCTCCGTCCCTTGGACGGCCTGTCTCTATAAGTCATATGTTCCCTGACATAGGGATTTTTTTCTCTTTAGGGATGTGTCCAGGTCCCAGCGCTGTGGGGCCCTGTTCTTTGCTGGGGCTGTAGATATTACTGGTCTGCCTCCTGAGTCCCAAACCTGGATCCTGCACACTGGCCCACTCTGCCACTCAACAGCACATGAGAGTTTACGCTTTCAACTGGCAACATTCATATGGAAGGCTCCGTACCCTGTTACTGATCCGATACCCTGGCCCGTCTTCCCATTGTTCTCTTCCACAAAATCTCCTGGCTTTACTACAGCCCCAAACTTCCCTTCTCATTCCTGCGAGCCATGTTCCTGGGCACATGCGGGGTCTTCAACATTGCTGAATCCCTGCCACCTGCCAGAAATGCGATCAACTCGGTAGATTGCTCACGATCCAATAACCAAGATGCACTCTGATTCTAGAGCATAAAAAGCTGCAATAGGGGGACAAAAAGCAATCTCCCAGCTCAAATATATGACGATTTCAATTTGAGTATGTTTTAGCATTCTAACTGTCTGGTCCCATAAGCTTCCAAGAAGTTATAGCTACTTGGAATTCTATAGCAATAGGCACAGACTTAATAAAACTGTCTCGGGGACTAATGAATTATTTAAAGACTGCATAAAGAAAACTGTAACCTATGCATTTAAAGTAGGAAAATCCACTTCAAAGTCATCATTCTGCCGTCTTTATCAATCTTGCTGGATTTTTTTATTCATATGTCAGTATTTCGTTTGTCCGATTGGAATGAATTCGGAATGGAAAGAATTGTCACTTCATTTAGGCTGATCTTATAATCTGCATAAATCTATATTGATTATATAGATTTAAATATAAATATTATATTCTCTACAGCTCTATTAAGCCATAAAGTGCCTTTTTTTCATAAGGGGTGTAAGGGTTTGTATGTACTAATGCGCATGGAGGAGGAGTTTGTGACGGGGCCAGAGCGTACACTGCAATTTTTAAACTTGACCTTGATTATTATGGATCTGGTTGCTATTTCAGGAATACGGCCACTGAGAATTCAGGGGTGAAAAATGACATTGAAGAACGGACAAAGAACATGAGTTCATCGTGTGTCAGATGCTTCTGAATAGCTGGTTCCAGAGGTGGAGGGCTTGAAAATCCAGCCTTGAGCTCTTCTGAAAGTTGGCTTACAGAATGTGCAGAGGTGGGACTCAGGGAAGTTGCAGAGGAAGAAGCGGCAGGAGCCAAAAGAGAACGACTTAGACGATCTGAACAGATAGAGCCATGGTGGGGCTGGGCTGTGTTGGGGTGAGGGTGACGCTCCCATCCATGGACAGATGATACAGCAGGTTCACTGAGCACCGTACCTCTCTTACAGCTGCCATCTGTATGCCCTTCTCCAGTGTAAACACCCAGCAACCGAGGGAGGTGGAAAGGAACATCTCCCAGATCTCCACGGGCCTGGCTGAGCTCCAAACCTGCCTGAAGATGGACACAAAGATCCTGGTGCAGGGAGATCATAGAATCACAGAACTGGAAGGTGAAACAAAAAACAGGACGATGCAGCAATTTAAAGACTAACAAGATGGTTTATTAGGTGATGAGCTTTCGTGGGCCAGACCCACTTCCTCAGATCAAATAGTGGAAGAAAATTGTCACAACCAGATATACCAAAGGATACAATTAAAAAAATGAACATATATGAAAGACTCTGGGTATCTTACCCATTACAAAGATAGCTTCCCCAATTATCACCTCTAATACCATTAGCTCACAGACATCTACCTCCCCCCCCCCACATCCCCCTTCTGTTCTGAAATGTGATTTGTCCTTTTCATATGTGTTCATTTTTTTAACTGTATCCTTTGGTATATATGGTTGTGACAATTTTCTTCCACTATTTGCTCTGAGGAAGTGGGTCTGGCCCACGAAAGCTCATCATCTAATAAACCATCTTGTTAGTCTTTAAAGTGCTACATAGTCCTGTTTTTTGTTTCAGCTACACCAGACTAACACGGCTACATTGCTAGAACTGGAAGGGACCTCGAAAGGTCATCAAGTCCAGTCCCCTGCCCTCATGGCAGAATCAAGCATCATCCAGAACATCCCTGACAGATGTCTGTCTCACCTGCTCTTAAACATCTCCAGGGATAGAGATTCCACAACCTCCCCAGGCAATTTATTCCAGCGTTTAATCAACCTGACAGTTAGGAAGTTTTTCCTAATGTCCAACCTAAACCTCCCTTGCTGCAGTTTAAGCCCATTGCTTCTTGTCCTATACTCAGAAGTCAAGGAGGAGAATTTTTCTCCCTCCTCCTTATAACAGCCCTTTAGGTACTTGAAAACTGCTATTACGTCCCCTCTCAGTCTTCTCTTTTCCAAATTAAAGCAACCCTTCCTTCTAAGATGTCCTTTTAAGAATACAACTCATCACCCAGCTCTGAGCAGGGCTGCTCCAGAGATGCAAATTGCCATGCTGCTCTCTTTGGTGCTGACCAGTCTCCCACACCCTAGGGCCAGAGTATGATATCATCTTTAATGGCTTTATCTTTCCTGCACCCCTGTGAGGCAGGGCAGTGCTAAGCCATGATCCCCATTTTACATGGAGAGCTGTCCAAGCGTGGAATGGACAACCTGGGAAGCTATTAAATCTGGCCACAGTGTCACATGCTAAAGACTGTGTCAGTCGGGATAAGAGCTGCTAGGGTCCTTTGAGTAGAATCATAGAATCCTAGAGGTGGGAGAGACCTCAGGAGTCATCAAGTCCAGCTCCCTGCCCAAGGCAGGACCAACCCTAACTCAATCAACCCAGCCAGGGCTTTGTCAAGCCGAGACTAGGGGTACGTCTAGACTACAGGGTCTTGTCGACAGAAGTTTTGTCGACAGATACTGTCGATAAAGCTTTTGTCAACAAAGAGCGTCTACACTACATTCAGTTCTGTCGACAAAGCAAGCTGCTTTGTCGACATGGCAGTGTAGACGCAAGGACAGTTTACATGCAATAACGCCTTCTGTCGACAGAACTCCGTCGACAGAAGGCGTTATGCCTCGTGAAATGAGGTTTACCAGCGTCGACAAAACTGCTGAGTTTTGTCGACGTTATGTCAACAGAACTCAGCGGTAGTGTGGGTTTTGTCGACAAAAGGTATAGTTTTGTCGACAAAAGTGGACTTTTGTCGACAAAACCCTGTAGTCTAGACACACCCTTAAAAACCTCTAGGGATGAAGATTCCACCCCCTCCCTAGGGAACCCATCCCAGTGCTTCACCACTGTGCTAGGGAAATAGTTTTTCCTAATATCCAACCTGGACCTCCCCTGCTGTAACTTGAGACCATTGCTCCTTGTTCTGCCATCTGCCACTACTGAGAACAGCCTCTCTCCATCCTCTTTGGAACCTCCCTTCAGGAAGTTGAAGGCTGCTATCAAATCCCCCCTCACTCGTCTCTTCTGCACACTAAACAAACCCAAATCTGTCAGCCTCTCCTCATAGGCAGGGCTCGACAAATCAGTGAATCTACTCGCCCGTGGCAAGTCGATTTCAGCCGGTCGCCCAGTTCACCGGTGGTGCATGCACGTGCAATGCGGGTCTGGTGAGTAGATTTCGCCACAGTCAAGCCCTGCTCATAGGTCATGTGCTCCAGCCCCTTAATCATTTTGGTCGCCCTCCACTGGACCCTCTCTAATGTGTCCACATCCTTTCTAGAGTGGGGGGCCCAGAACTGGACACAATACTCCAGATGTGGCCTCACCAGAGCTGAATAAAGGGGAATAATCACTTCTCTAGATCTGCTGGCAATGATCCTCCTAATGCATCCTAATATGCCATTCGCCCTCTTGGCTACCAGGGTGCCCTGTTGACTCCTATCCAGCTTTTGGGGAATGAAAGCTGCTCTGAGGCTATGTCTAGACTGCAGGCTTCTTTCAGAAGCTTTTCCAGAAGAGATTTTCCAGAAAAGCTTATTTCGAAAGAGTGTGTCCAGACAGCAAAAATACAACCATGTGCTTTTTCACAAGATAGCGTCCACATGGGTTGGATGCTATCTCACATTTCAGATGTGATTAGTCTGGACGGCGTGGCCACCAGGGCACCTGTGCTTTTTCCCCGGAGGCCTCTTCTTTCGAAAGAACTCCCTCTTCTGCATCCACACACGCCTTTTCCCGAAACATCTTTTTCAGAAAAAGGCTTCTTCCTCGCAGAAAGAGGTCTACCGCCGTCAAAACCTCCCCTCTGTTCTTTCCACTTCCTGTCAAAAGAACTCAATGGCAGTGTGGACGCAAGTATTGTTTTTCTGGAAAACAGCCGTTTTCCCGGAAAAACTGCATTGTAGACCTGAGTGAGCCTAACCCAAACCCATTAAAATCATGGATTTTGGACCAGGGCCTAATAGCAACCAGAAATAAGTGCAACCTATTATACAAGAGGGGTCGATGTTTTAGGAAGCCTGTAACTTTAGAAGAGATTGTCAGAGTTGGAGCAATTAGTAGCTAATTGTGCAGAATGCTTTCAGTCCTTCTCCTTTCATGTGGGTATCGGCTGATCTTCCGGCAAACAATTCACTGTCGTCCTTAACAGCACTCCCTTCAGACATCCTTCCTTTGTTCCCCTGCTGAGAGCTGCTTTTGTTTGCTTTTCAAATTACAGTCATTTGTATATCTGAAGGCTCTCTCCCCACCATGGTTTGGGCACCAACAACGCGAAAGCACCACGTCAGGCCTTGCTGCTGAGTTGAAATGCTTTAGAAAAATAAATCGCTTCTCTCCTCTACTAGAGAAATGGCAAACGAAGCCCGGATCGAAGTTCCGGACGACTTGGATGGATTGGCTTTGAATGCTCAAACCCTTCCGGAGTTTGGGGTTAGCAGGCACGCACTGTGTAGACTGGGTGCATACAAGTCTTACAAGGTGAAATCTGCCTTCTCCACTAGAATCCGGAGTGAGTCCTGGGGCTTGTCTACACGAGTGTATTTTTTGGCGCCGATGTTGCACCTACTCCAGTGTAGCCGCACTAAAGCAACCCTGAACGGTGGAGGTGCCACACAGATGTCTATAAAATCATGAAAATGAATAAGGAAAAGTTCTTAACTTGTTCTCATAACACAAGAACTAGGGGGTCACCAAATGAAATGAATAGGTAGCAGCTTTAAAACAAACAAAAAGACAGTTTTCCTCCTGCAGCACATAGTTAACCTGTGGAACTCCTTGCCAGAGGATGTTGTGAAGACCAGGACTTTCACATGGTTCAAAAAAGGTCCATCAATACTTATTAGCCAGGATGGGTAAGAATGGTGTCCTTAGCCTCTGTTTGTCAGAGGCTGGAAATGGATGACAGAAGAGAGATCACTGGGGCTACGTCTACACTGGCCCCTTTTCCGGAAGGGGCATGTTAATTTCAGAAGCCGTAACAGGGAAATCCGCGGGGGATTTAAATATCCCCCGCGGCATTTAAATAAAAATGTCCGCCGCTTTTTTCCGGCTTTTAAAAAAGCCGGAAAAGAGCGTCTACACTGGTCCCGATCCTCCGGAAAAAAAGCCCTTTTCCGGAGGATCTTATTCCTACTCGTTCCCACCCACCAGTTCTAGTCATTGCATACGTAAGTGGAACATACGAGGGATTTGCACTGCTGTGGCAACAGGCAAGATGCCCCCCTGCACAAGGCAGACCATCCCCCAGACTCAGGGGAGCCCGTGCAGTGCTGCAGAACGGGGGTGTGTGTGCAAGATTTAGGGAACCTGGGTGGGAGAAATCCGGCTCCCCTACATGCTGCGGATTCCAGCTCCACGGTGCTTCCTTGTGTCCCCTCACCATGCATCTGGGTTTGGGGACCGGACAGGGCAGTGGTGTCACTAGTTGTAGGTGCTATGGCTTCCACAGGGCTGCAGGCGCAGAGGTTTCCTTTCACCCTCTGGCCCCTGCGGGCCCCACATGAGGGCCCATTGCCCGGCTCAGTGCCTGGTGGAAAGCAGTGAAGCCAAGTAGCCTCAGGCAGCGTGGATGTTGTGCCCTCACTAGCTGTGCAAGTCCCTCTGGCATTGAGAACCTGAGATGGAGGCTGGAGAAGCCGTGATGCTCATGGTACCATGGGGCAAGGATGCAGAGGGGTGACTCCTTAGGCAGGCCAGCCGGCATCCGTGGCGGGGCCTGGGTTTATTGTGCCTCGCATGTGCGGATCCCTAAGGGTATGTCTACGCTCCAGCATTATTTCGAAATAACGCGTCTAGACACAAAATACACTTCGAAATAGCTTTTTGCTATTTCGAAATAGCGTGTCCACACTGATTGGATGCTGGATCGCATTTAAGGCCAGACAGAACTGGTTCCGGCAGGGCATCAGGTCAGAAGTTATCTTGTGACCAGGGCGGCCAGCAGGGCACCCTGGGAAGGGCTGGAGGCCCCCTATTTCAAAGTAAGCATCTACACAGTGTTACACATCGGGCACTGTTCCTCCTGGAATGAGGTTTACCAATTTTGAAATAAGCCCTCCGCTATTTGGAATGAATTTCGAAATAGCAGTTGGCTTGTGTAGATGCTAGGAAAGTTATTTTGAAATAACGTTGCTGTGTAGACATACCCTAAGGTTGTGTCTAGACTACATTCCTCTTTCGAAAGAGGAATGCAAATGAGGGGAATTGAAAATGCACATGAAGCGCTGATTGACAGATCTCGCGCTTCATTCGCATAATCTCATCCGATTGCTTTTTTAGAAGAGATTTCTTCAAAAAATAAAGCAGTCTAGACAGGGTTCTTTCAAAACCCCTTTTTCGAAAGAACCCTGTAAACCTCATTTTTTTCAGAAATAAGAGTTCATCTAACCCATTGTCTGCCAACAGTGGCCAATGCCAGGTGTCCCAGAAGGAGTGAACAGAGCAAGGAATCATCAAGCGATCCCCTCCCCCATTCCCATCTTTGGACAAACAGAGGCTAGAGACACCATTCCTACCCATCCTGTAAAAGCTCTGGTCTTCACAGCATCCTCTAGCAAGGAGTTCCACAAGTTGACTGTGCGCTGCATGAAGAAATGCTTTATTTTGTTTATTTTGCCCTAGGCTCTAGATGAGATCCAGGGCACGTTGTTATTTTACCACCTCAAACCATGCACCCTCCAACTGGCTAAAATAAACACGGGTGAAGCGGAAGGGACCAGGAAGGTCCTGGAGATGGACAGTGGACTATGGAGCCCGGTGCCATTTCAGAGCTTGCTGCCTGAGGGCTGTGTGGGAGTAGGAAAGGAACTGTCTGTATCTTTGCACATGACTGTGGGTGTAAATTGTAGCCCAACTGATTCAGGGGACCATGAGTCCAATGTGCTCTGCTGCTCTTCCAGGGAGAATAGTCAAGTTCCAGCATTGGCCCTCTTATCCACTCAGGGGGCAACAAGAGTCAGCGGAGGAGCTGTACTCTCTCTGAGTTTGTGTGTTAAAGACGGTGGTTTGGCTGCAGCAACATAACCGCAGGAAGGGCGAGCCACCCAAATAAGGAAAAGTTATTTACTTGTTCTCATAATCCAAGAATGAGGCGTCACCAAATGAAATGAACAGGCAGCAGGTTTAAAACAAACCAAAGGCTTTATTTCTTCATGCAGCACACAGTTAACCTGTGGAACTCCTTGCCAGAGGATGTTATGAAGGCCAGGAGTTTAACAGGGTTCAAAAAAGAGCTAGATAGATTCATGGAGAAGAGGTCCATCAATGGCTATTAGTCCCTAGCCTGTTTGTGAAAAGCTGGGAATGGGTGAAACGGGATGGATCCTTGTTCTGTTCATTCCTTTGGGGCATCTGGTATTGGCCACTGTTGGCAGACAGGATACTGGGCTAGATGGATCTTTGGTCTGGCCCAGAATGGCCGTTCTTATGTTCTTAATGAATATACCGAGGCTCATTCGCCTCCCCTACTCACATTTTTAGCCTCCTGTCTTGAGCTGAACTACATGGGGATGTCTACACCAGCTGTAATTGCCGCTGTTCAAGATGGGCAGGGGTCAGGGGAAAGCAGCCTGGGGTGAGATGCGTGTTTGGGAGGGTAGTCAAAGGGTCCAGGTGTAGGTGAGACTCAGACTTTCTGTTATTGGAAGGCATGTCCCATGTTATAAGGAGGAGGAAGGAGAGAGAAAAGTTGTTCTCCTTGGCCTCTGATGACAGGGCAAACAATGGGCTTAAACTTCAGCAAGGGAGGTTGAGTTTAGGAAAAACTTCCTACCTGTCAGGGTGGTTCAGCACTGGAATAAATTGCCCAGGGAAGTTGTGGAATCTCCATCTCTGGAGATCTTTCAGAGCAGGTTAGATAGACACCTGCCAGGGATGGTCTGGACGGTGCTTGGTCCTGCCATGAGGGCAGGGGACTGGACTTGATGACTTCTTGAGGTCCCTTCAGTTCTAGTGCGCTATGATAATAAGAAAGGGCTGATTTGGGATAGCAGTACCCATGCTCCTTTTTCCTTCCTCCAGGAGAAGGGAAACCCTTGTGAAACTGCCCCCTGTGTGTTGCCAGCAGGGTTTGAACCTCAGACCCGCAGCTCGGATTTCAACCCCTGGAGCTAACGGAATGGCTCCATCAGGTGGCAACAGTGGTAGGCTGTTGTCTTGTGGACCAGTGGCGTGAGGCGCCTTCCTTGGACTCTGAGGATAGGACACAAAGCAAAGGCCTTACATTGCAGCAAGGGAGGTTTCAGTCAAGGTAGTTAAACACTGGAATAAATTGCCTAGGGAGGTTGTGGAATCTCCATCACTGGAGATATTTAAGAGCAGGTTAGACAGACATCTGTCAGGGATGATCTACACGGTGCTTGGTCCTGCCGTGAGGGCAGGGGACTGGACTCAATGACCTTTCAAGGTCCCTTCCAGTTCTAGTGTTCTATGACTCTATGTTTCTATGATAATAATGTTTTGCGTTCCTCAGAGGGAGGTTATTTTGAAATAATCACTCCGGCTGTGTCTACATTGGCATCCCTTTCCGGAAAAGGGATGCTAATGAGACACTTTGGAATAGCAAAAGTACTCAAGTAGGAATAAAAGATCCTCTGGAAAAGGGTTTATTTTCCGGAGAATCACGTCTAGACTGCCGCTTTTCTCCGGCTTATCCCCAAGACGGAAAAAAGCGGCAGCCATGTTAATGCAAATACCGCGGGGGATATTTAAATCCCCCGCGGATTTTGCTATTCCAAAGTGTCTCATTAGCATCCCTTTTCCGGAAAGGGATGCCAATGTAGACACAGCTTCCCAAAATAACTATTTTGAAATAAGCTTATTCCTCTTCACAAGCAGGAGTTATTATTTTGAAATAACCCATTCTTTATTTCAAAACAACAGGCTTGGTAGTGTGGACGCTTGCCTTGTTATTTCAAAATAAGGGGAGTTATTTTGAAGTCACTCCCCAGTGTAGATTTGCCCATAAAGATTTGTTAATCTGATCTGCTGAGTGGTGAATTTCAATTCAGCACTCATCCAAAATTACCCAGCATGGAACTGAGGTAGGACATCATTCGTAAACAGCACCATGGTTTCTTCAGGGTCTACAAGCGGCTAGTTCTTTAACTGTTAAGTTTGTTTGTACCAGAGCCTCTTTAGTGTCACAGGGGAATTGAGAGAAATGCAATTACCAGTGCACTGAGCCTGAACAGTTTTAATAAATAATTATATTTATAATTAGTGAAATAATTAGTGATGCTAACTCTCCATCACTCAGATTGGTGTCTGAACAGCACTCCAGCTTCCCAGGGCATGAAAATTCAAAAATACCTTTAAACCCAATGTCAAAACCCATTTTTCTTTATTTTGCCAATTTCAATGGAGCGATAAAAATGCAGCACGATTTATATGACTCTCTCCACATCCAAACACGTCACAGGATCCCAGAAATATCTCATGAACGTCTCAGACGTCGGACTCTCAGTATCAATAACACACGCTGTAAAATCACGCTATAAAATACCATCGCTACTTACGACCGGACTAAATCAGCAAAGTGCCTTAAGCTGCCCAAGAAATCGAGTTAGGTGCGTATTAGGCTCCATTTTTCTTCCTTGACTTGGGAGAAGTACACACATTTTATTTCCCATTTAAATATATCAGAATTCTGTAATCCACTTCCAATTTACCCTTAATAGAAGAAAGAAAGAAAGAAAGAAAGAAAGAAAGAAAGAAAGAAAGAAAGAAAGAAAGAAAGAAAGAAAGAAAGAAAGAAAGAAAGAAAGAAAGAAAGAAAGAATCCGGTGGCAGAAGCTTCATTTCTTTTTTCAGATGTCTCTTCTGGAGAGGAAACTTTCTGTAAACTAATTAGGGATTCTATTTCTACAGTGTGGATGTGTCTACACTGCACCGTTATTTCGAGATAACTAGCGTTATTTCGAAATAACACCGTGAGTGTCTACACAGCCATTCCATTATTTTGAAATAATTTCAAAATAACGGACGTCTTCTTCCAAAATCTGTAAACCTCATTCTACAAGGAATAACACTTATTCTAATATAGCTATTTCGAAATAAGGCGTGTGCAGATGCTCCACTGCTGATATTTCAAAATAGCCCCTCACTAAGGCCATTCTAAATTATTCCTCCCTCGTGCCTCCAGGGGCTCTAAATCGAGATAGCACGTCTACATTAGGGAAGCCGGCTTCGAACTAATGTTGAGGCTTCCCTTCAGTGTAGATGTGCTATTTCGAAATAAGCCATTTTGGAATAACTATTCCGGAACAGCGTATTTCGAAATAGCGGTGCAGTGTAGACATGCCCACTTTCATGCAGGGATTGCAAAGTATTTTGCTAACATGTCAAGCCACCAGCTACCTTTGTGATGGCCGTAGGTGGCCCATCAAAGCCAGGCCTTAACCCCAATTCATCAGCATTCTTTTATTTGTCTGCAATGTGATATTATTTTGGGGGGGGGGGGATAATCAACCCTATCCCGTCAGTTCCAACATGTCCAGCGACGTTCCAGGCACCAGGGGACAAAAGCCAGTGGGGGATGTGGCATCGGAAAGCCCTGATTTCGCTGGGAATCGAACACTGCGCCGTGGTCCATGGGAGCGTTAGGGCATTAGAAGGAAGAGAATTCTGCACTTCCTGTTCCTAGAGGCCGTGAGGCGCCCCATGCCAGCCAGCTAACTACCGTGGGCTGGATCACTGGCTGTCTTGGGGGGAATCTCTATGGGTATGTCTACACTATCACCCTAGTTCGAACTAGGGTGGTTAATGTAGGCAACCGAAGTTGCAAATGAAGCCCAGGATTTGAATTTCCCGGGCTTCATTTGCATCTTGCCGGGTGCCGCCATTTATAAATCCCGGTTAGTTCGGACTCCGTGCCCGCGGCTACACGTGGCACGGAGTAGGTAGTTCGGATTAGGCTTCCTATTCCGAACTACCGGTACACCTCATTCCAGCAACTGGGGTTAGGCCCCCTGCACTCACTGCAGGGGCAGGAGCTGCAGGAAGCAGAGAGATGCACTCAGCAGCCTGCTGCATATCACCCCACTGCCATCTCCCCGCTGAGTCACTTCACTGCGGCGGCAGGAAGCAGAGTGACCATCCGGCTCTGCTCCCCAAGTGGCACGGGCTCAGGGGAGGGGACTGCTGGGGAGGGTTGCCAGATGGTTTCACAAAAAATACCGACCCCCCCCCCCCCCGCAAAAAAAAGCGCCGGGAAAAATTCTGTTGAGCAAAAAAAAAGGGGCCCGGAAATTGCCCAGGGAGGTTATGGAATCTCCATCTCTGGAGATATTTAAGAGTAAGTTAGACAGACGTCTACCAAGGATGGTCTAGACCAGGGGTCTCCAAACTACGGCCCGCGGGCCGAATGCGGCCCGCGAGGCCCTCTCATCCGGCCCGCGGAGCTGGGGCGGGGAAGAAACTCCCCACACTGACAGCCCCTCCCCCGGAGAAGCGCCGAGCGGCGCAGCACAGCGGAGCCCAGGGGAAAGCCCACGGGGAGGGGAGCGAGGGCGCACAGCCGCAGGCGCGGCAGGCGAGGAAGGCGGCAGGACCCAGGAGGAGAAGGGGCAGGGACGCCAGGGTGAGCGGCACGCCCCGTGCGTGCCGGCTCAAAAGGGGGAGGGGCCAGAAGGACAGGGGCGGCCGGCATTCACTTTCTTTTGGGCAGGCAGCCAGGAGAGGGAAGCCGGAGGAGCCAGCGGGACGGAGGAGGGACTCTGGACCCGCGCAGCCCTTGCCCTGGGCAGCGAGACTCCCCGGCCGGGAGTGCGGGGGATCGGAGCCGCCAACGGACGGCCACACGCCCTGCGGACCGACGGCCGAGCCCGGGCTCTGCGCGTCCCTCACAGCAAGAGGGGTTGGGACTTGGCGTGGACAATTGCTCCCTATTGGTCAGTGCGTTCTTATCCTATTGGCTAGCTCTCTCATGAGGTCACTAGTGGGCTGGGCTCTATTTTGGCATCCAGGAAACAATTTCACCATTCACACTAATACAGGTGTTCATGTGTAGTGTATCAATGTGTTATTAAATAATAACTGAATAAAATAATATTAAATAAATAATTAAAAACAACATCCATGTTTTGATTGTTTTTTATTTGGACCTCAAGTGTGTAGTCGGCCCCCGAACTGCTGTTTGATAGTTAATGCGGCCCTCGGGCAGAAAAGTTTGGAGACCCCTGGTCTAGACAATGCTGCGTCCTGCCATGAGGGCAGGGGACTGGACTCGATGACTGTCAGCCGACGGTCAGAGCAGTGAGTCCCTTATGACTGGCTGAAGTTCTTTTAAATTGTGCTTGGTTCTGTTACAGCAACTGAAGGAGTCAGGTTAAAGCTTAAACAGTTACTATTTTATTGTTACAGGGTAAACTTAGTTGTTAAATGCTACTACTGTGTTACAGATAACATAGCCACTACAAAGGACAGGACAGAAATTACACTAATAAGTCACTTACAGGTACCATGAAACCCTTTTGGTTCTCTGAGCTCTTATTAAATGCATGCAAAATAGACACATAGCAGGTATATATTCTCATCCCTGCGTTCCAGACTTGGCATGGCCAGCGTCTTTCTCTCAATCCCTCGGGAAGAAGTAGGGCGAGGTTGGGCGTCCCACAGACCTCGGGAGACAATCAATACCTGCCAGCAGGTATAGATGATTGGAGCTCAAATGGGGTGGGCTGCTGAACCTCTTTTTATACCCCTTGGGTCATGTAGGCTTCTTCCTGGTCTCAAGTGGCCAATTAGGAAAAATGGCTTTGAACACCAAGTTTCCCATGAAGGGTGCAAAGCATAATTTACACCTGGGAAAATGCAGCCAATGGGCACCTCTGGTATGTGATGGGCGAAGATTCCTCTCCTGGGACAGTGCAGGCGTGTCAATTACTGGTACTAGCCATCAGGGCGACGGGAGGCCCCGGGTCGTCAGCTAGCCCATTTACTGTCTGGTTTCTGTTTATGGTAGAGTCAGGGACAGGCAGCACACCTGCGTTCCCAGGGCATCAAAGGCTGACTGCCTTTCTCTTGCTCTCTGGGGGGGGGGGGGGAACAAGATGGGGTTCGTGGAAAAACAAGATGGGGTTTGTGTCTGGCTACAATGACCCCTCGCCGTCCCTTCGGGTATGTCTACACAGCAAAGTTATTTCGAAACAACAGCCGTTATTTCAAAATCACGTTCCTAGCATCTACACAGCCAAACCGCTATTTTGAAATTAATTCGAAGTAGCAGAGCGCTTATTTCAAATTTGGTAGACCTCATTCCACGAGGAATAGCGCCAAATTCGAAATAGCTATTTCAAAATAAGCGCTGTGTAGACACTTATATTGAAATAGGGGGCCGCCGGGCTTCCCAGGGTGCCCTGGTGGCCACTCTGACCTCAACCAAGCACACTCCTCTCCCTCCCCCATCCCCAGAGCCCTTAAAGGGGTAGACTCTGGGCACAGCTCCAAGCCTGCCAGCCCAGAGCCAGCTGTCACTGCCCCTGACCCAGTGGCCCCAAAACATGAGCCAGCAAGCTACTGGCAGCCAGCCCTCCATCACTCCCCAGGGGCAGTCTGCCAGCTCCCAGGAGTCTGCCAAGGCCCGGAGAAGGTGGGCGCCTTCCTGGTCCAGGGTGGAGATCATGGACTTTATTCAGGTTTGGGGGAGATGCCCCCAACATCCATGATCTCTGCACTAGACAGAGGAACATGGCCGTCTAGGGCAGGATAGCTGCCAATCTGGCCACCAAAGGCCACATGCGAACCCAGGAGCAGGTTTGCATGAAAATCAAGTTGGTCCGGCGAGACCCCCACCCCGAGCCCTGGGCAACAAGGGAACACTTCAAAAGGGCTCGGGGACTGGGGTGCTCCTGTCGGTACCCTGCCTGGGAAGAGGCAGGAGGTCAGCCTCCAGGCCCCAGAGCTGGCCTCAAGCCCCAGCTCTGCCAAACTCCCTGCAGGACCTAATCCCACCTTTCCCAGATCATCCCCACAATTTAGTATTTTAAAGGAGGGGGAGGGGCTGTTCTGCACAGCTTTCGGGAGGGTCCATCCCCACCTCCTGCCTATTCACAGCAATCGTTCTCTGCCCAGGCAGGTCCTTCACAGCCCCTGTGCAGATGGGACTATTTCTACTGCCTGCGGTTCCCCTGTAGAACGTCAGTGTCATCTATCGGGACCATACCGACGACATATAGCCCATCCTGCCCCAGCATCCTGGCATCTGCCGGCGCCCCACCCTCTGGCTCATGCCCCGCCTCCTCGCGCCGGAGCTGAACGCACTTCCCCCTCCCCGGTGGCACTCTGCTCCTTCGCCCGGCTGGTGGATCAGATGGGGCCATGCTGCCCGTAGTTGTCACGGGCCGCACGGTGAGCCCTTGCGGGCCACATGCAGCCCGTGGGCTGTATGTTGTGCAGGCCTGTCTTAGGGTCCACTTAGTCACTCGGTGTAAATCAGGAGTAACTCTGTCAAAGCCGGCATCACCGAGAAGATGATGAACGTACTCCAGGTGTCTATCAAACCTCCTCTACTGTATATCAAGTGAGGCTCTCTGGGTGTGACGTGTTTCTTTGCCATGTATTGCTAGAGTAATGAGAACTGACAAGCTGCTGGAGTTTGCATCTTGGCAGCTTTTCAAGTGCCTGAATCATAGGAGGAGGAGGAGGGGGAAGCTTGCGGTGTCATCAGAGCATCACAAAGGGGTGCTCACCGCAGCACCGCAGGTCGCACAGAAAT
The DNA here is from genome assembly GCF_052426305.1 of Pelodiscus sinensis. Taxonomy (NCBI): domain Eukaryota; kingdom Metazoa; phylum Chordata; order Testudines; family Trionychidae; genus Pelodiscus; species Pelodiscus sinensis. The sequence goes on from NC_143053.1 coordinate 5,738,209, forward strand.
GCCGTGTTGGGCAGCTGTGTTTCTATAGCACCTTTCGCCCCACGACCGCACAGAGGTCCTCATGCATTTGCTAATTACGCCTCCTCATCCCCTTGGGAGATAGGTAACAAAGCCCCCCAGGAACATTTCCACTCAGAGGGGATGAGTAGGGTCCTTTTGTCCACGTGAGGCTGTTTGCTGCCGCTGCCCAAATCTGAGGCCAGACAAGACATTCGCCTTGTGCTACAGGGTTGGGTGCCTGAGTGCTTATGTAACCCACACACCTAGGCTATGTCTACACTCGCGGCTTCTTGCGCGAGTAATATGCAAATGAGGCTAAGCGTGGACTATCGCCAAGCCTCATTTGCATACCGAATGAGCCACCATTTTTTTCAGAAGAGGCTCTTGCAAGAAGGAGCGTATAGACTGCCGTTCTTCACGAAAAGGAAGAGGTGTAACGGCATGGCGCAAGAGGGTTTTTCTTGCGCAAGAAGGGACAGTGTAGATGCTCCTTCTTGCGCAAGAGCCTCTTCTGAAAAAAAATGGTGGCTCAGTCGGTATGCAAATGAGGCATATTACTTGCGCAAGAAGCCGTGAGGGTAGATATAGCCCTAGTGTGGTTGCTGAGTACTGCACATGGCACCTAGACCACTGCAACAGTTAAGACCAAGAGACCTCTACAGCATGGGCTAGGAACCAGCTGGCTTTTAGCTCAGAGGGTAGCGGCTCCTATAGTGAGGTCCCCGGTTCAAATCTGCCTTGGGGGTGAATACACTTACACCAGTCCTGCCCCTCTCCAGGAAGGCCCTCCGTGTTGTGAGCACTCCTGGAGCCGAACAGGTGGAGGAAGCTGGGAAAACATGTGTCCAGTTTCCTAGTGTCCACAGGGCCTTTGAGTGTGAGATGCTGGGTGGGGTGAATGCTGACCCGTGAAGTGTTAATGTAGCCCACACGCCTAGTGCGGTTCACTATCCCATGCAGTGGCACTTAGACCACTTACAGTGCGAGATAAGAACAAGGGCGCTCGACAGCCAACGCTGGGAGCCAGCTGGCTTTATCGCTCAGGGTGTAGAAGATCCTACGCTGAGGTCCTGGGTTCAAATCTGCCTCATCAAATCAGTAGCAAAATGTAATTACGGAGCCCCACATTCATCCTATGAAACCTGCTGCACAATGGAAAAACTCCCATGGTTGTTTCCGGCAGCTGTCCAAACACAGAGTCTGCTAAGCAAGCTGCTTTGGGTAGCTTCTCTTTTGAGCCACATGGCTGCTCCCTTCAGACTAACAAATCGGTGAGCGTCCCAAATCCAGGAACCCTACAGAACTCTCTGCATCTTGCCAGGTGTGTGATTGCTCCCAGGTGAAGCAATGCTACGCCGGGTCAGCCTGCTTCGAATTTTGCTCCAGGGAACACCCCCTGATGGTGAGAAATTCTCTCCCTCAGCCCAGCAGAACGATTTCTGACTTTCAGAAGCCACGCAGGAAACTGACGCTATTGCCTGCTCGCTAAAGGATGTACAATCGAAATCCCTGCTTGGATTGCAAGAATTGGTGGAGAGCCTCGTTTTTCTCCTCATTTAGACAGCATGGTACTTCAAAGGAATGTTCCAAAGCTGGGTCTCATTGTCACAGGAGACACAGTGTGTGTGTACTCATGTGCACCCTGATGGGCACAACATCCTCCCAAGATGGGAAGAGCCAGGCAGGAGGGCTGGTGCTGGCAGCAGGGGGTGGAGCCAGGGGTGGGACCACAGCACACCCTCCTTCCCTTATCACCACTTGCCACTGGTGATTGTCCCTATTTTACAGATGGAGAAACTCAGGAAGTGAGGGAAGACCATCTAATGACTTGGCACAATTGAGAATCTATGCAACTGGCAAACACTTCCCCAGCGGGTTCCAACTTCTGGAAAGTCAAGTTTTGATTCCCTAAAGCTGAGTGATCAATAGCAGCAATGATCACGACACATGGCCGGGTCATCTCCATCTGTAATACGCACAGACCCCAGTGGGGATCAAACCTGGAACCTCACAAGCTGATACGCTATGAGCTAAAAGATACAGCACCCTTGGCCAGCAAGGGAGCAGACTCCCTTGTCAAAGTGACCCTGGAGCGGAACAATATGCCATGCTGAGCAAGAGTGGCTCCAACATCGAATTGAACACATGCACAAATCTTCGTGCGATCAAGGTCACCGTCAGAAATACTAGTGACTTTGCTCGCTATTTCAATGCATGGGACGAGCGGGGGAGCTTTCAACAGGTGGGCTGGAAAGGTCATGGTTTGTTTAAAATCTTGGATTTATTTCCCAGCCATTTAACCTGGGATTAATTAGCCAAATTCAAGCAAAAATCTTACCATTTTATTTTGCAGCTTTGAAACCTCTGGCTCCCTTTAGCATTGACGTACGCAGCTGGGCTTCCTCCATTTTAGCCAATGGCATTCAACCACTGAGGTGGTTTTCTTTCTTTCTTGGAGTGACCACAGGCAAGGTGCTTTATTCCAGGCCTCGCTTTCCCCCTGCTGTGAAAAGGCCAGGAGGATGCAAAGTGGTCAGAAACCTACAGATCAAAGGTGCCAGATAATCGCTAGGAATCACAGTGCTTCGGATATTGCCGCGGTTTTCAAAAGCCATAGACTCATAGATCACTAGAACAGGACGGGACCTGGAGAGGTCATCGAGTCATGACCCAGTTGAAGAAGATTGTTGATGGCTGGACCCAACATCATTTGATTGGAGTGGGGGCTCCGGGGTGGGGCTAAGGAGGGGAGTTTTGGGCTGTAGGAGGGGGATCCAGCTTTGGGAGGGTCAGAGCTGGGGCAGGAGGGACTTAGCCCCCCCCAATGGGAGCCACTCAAGGTAAGGCAGCTTCCTGCCTCTCCTGGCACCTCAGACCAGGCTGCGCCCCAGAAGCAGCCAGTAGCAATAGGAGCGTGGAGCTAGTGCTCAGGGCAAGGGCAGTGCACAGAGCCCTCTGTGCTCCCACCCCCACCTAGGAGCTGCTGCCGGCTGCTTCTGGGGTGCAGCACGGCCTGTGATGCAGGACAGGCAGGAAGCTGCCTGAGCCCCCCCGATCACCCGATCCCCCTGCAGCAATGAGACCCAGCGCCCGACATCCCACCCCCTAGTGCGGGATCACGACCCATCGTTTGAAGCCACTGGGCTACTGCCCAGCACTGGGCCACGAAAGCCGCTGTTGCCCGCATCTGCCCAGCTGCCTCGGAAACACCAGGGCAGGTACGTGGAGGCTTCATCTGTTCTCATAACGGCCGGTGCTCAAGCTGGAGGCGGTTCCCTCAGCGCGGCCGAGCGAGCTGCCCCTGCGCCCCGACGGCCGTTTGCAGGCCTGGCTTTCCCCTGGGCTGATGAAGTGGTTTTCTCGCTCGCCAGCTTGTTATCCGCACCTGCTGGGACTGAAAGGTCCCGTCTGAGCTGAGCTGTGGGAAATGAGAGGGAAGGAGCAGGGGAGGTGAAATAGGAGCGCAAAGAGCCCCCCCCAACCTCCTGCGTGCCCAGATGAACTCAGGGAGACAGGCCAAATGTCATTGTAAGTTACAGGGGGTGGGGAACCATTAGCCTGGGGCCTAGATCTGGCCTCTAGCTTGCCTGGATCCGGCCCCCAAGGCTCAGGGCTCCCTCTCCAGCATTGGGGAGCCAGCACCGTTGCTTCAGCCCTGGGGGTCCCCCACCTCCACTTCTTCACCCCCCTCCCACCCAGCCCTCTCACCGCCAGCCCACTCCTTCACCCTCCTACCCATCCAGACCCCGCACCCCAAGCCCGCTTCCCGGCAGCCTCCTCCCACACACTGAACCCCTCATTTCTGGCCCCACCCCAGAGCTTAGGGGGGCCCACAAAGTCAACTAGCCCGGCCCCTCCTAGTCCGGTGTGTGAGGGGAATGGGGGGGGGGGTCTTTCTGCTCCTCAGTCAGGGGTTTTTTTGCTTCTCAGTTGTGTGGCCCCTGATGGATTTTTCTGTGGGTCAACACCCCCCCACCTCAAAAAGGTTCTCCGCTCCTGTTGTATGAGTTGGCCCCTAAGCAGCCCCGGCAGAATTCCCCCTCCGCCCCATCACAGGGGGGTGTCTATGGCTGGGTGGGTATTTCTAAGTTAGCCCCCCCTTCTTCTTGGCCCCCCGGTATAGGGAATGGTGGACTAGTGGCAGGAGGAGGTGGCTAGGTGCACTGCGTGCTGGTCATTGTGTACCAGCGTTATGGCCCTGGGGCTGCTCTGCGTTGCCCTGGGAACCAGGCCCGGTGTGAGGGGGGCAGAGGCAGAGTGGGCCGATAATGCCCGGGGGGCCTCCTGCTAACATCTTCCAGGCCTGCTCAGCGGAGGCAAGAAGGGGCCCTGGGGCAGCCTGTTTCCCAGCCGGTCCCGCTCCCTGGATCGGGTGTCAACCGTGAATTGAACTAACCGTGGAACATCCCCTGGTGCACGGCCCCACCATTAACCCCTTCCCTGCCAGGCCCCCGGTCTTGCACCGAGGAATGCCTCTGCACAGCTCCCGGGGCAGAGATGGGGAGGCGTTTGACGCCCGCCTGCCAATCATTCTGGTACCCGGGAACCTCTGCCTGGCTCCGCCGGGCTATACTGACTCCGGTTCTAGACCCCAAAGCCCAGATCTTCGCAAGCACTTTGACGCCTCCCTCCTACTCCAGTGGAAAGTAGGAGCCTAACACACCACACGGTACGGACACCGACTGACTGGGGGGAGTGAAATCACCGTGAGCCTGGGGGGGGTGAGTTCGCTGCATCCTGCTGGGCTTAGCAACTAGGCGAGGGGATTGCACCACGGCCTGTGTGTGTTGGAAGGCCAAGCATCCAGGACAAGAGTCCTGCAGCGGGGCACCGGGCAATGAGGATGAGGGGGAGACCCAATCTCTGGGGCTGCTTCAAAACCAAGCTGAGCAAAAGGCCGCATGTCGCCTTCTCCTTCCCCCTCCCAGGTCTGCAGCCCACCCCGTCTGCTCCACCTCCTGCTGTAGCCTGGCCTCTACCCTAGAGGCTAACCAGACGCTCCACCAGAGCTAGTAGTATAGAATTGCTTGCTGGCCCTTTAAATCAAGGCTTGGTGGCCAACAAGCCGAGTCCCCATACAAAGTAAATTGCTGGCCCTTTAAAGCAGGGTCCACATGCCAGTGATGGCAAGTCACAGGTAGGGGCTGCATCCCGATAGGGGGACCCGGGCCCACCCTAGTCCACCTGGCCCAGAGCCCTGTGAGTGGCAGGAGGACTCACTGCTCCCTCTGCGGGGAATTTGTCCAAAACGCGCTGAGGATCCCGGGGGGCACGGGGAGAGGCTGCTCCTGCCCCCTCCCTGGGCCACTTCCTACCTGATCCGATGGGATAGCGTCCCACATTCTTGCAGGTTCCTCTACTTTCTTGGGGGCTGCTTCTCCCTCATGGACTGCAGGGGAGACGACCCAACTGGCACTCGAGACCCTGCTGTCTTCTCTCTGGGGGGGGGGGGGGGGGCTGGTGCTGGGCAGGCGCTCTCCTCTGAGATCCTTCCCCTCCGGCGGTCAGCTGAGACTGAGCCTCCTCCAGCCTTTTATACCTGGGCTGTAGTCCGAGCATGCCCAGTAGAGTCGTGGGGGCGGGGCTTCTTCAGGCAGGTTAGCCTGATCAGGCTCAGCCTTCACAGTGTGGGGCTGGTACCCCCCGTCACAATGGGCAAGGAACCAGCCTTGTAGGGGCTGGAAGATGCACGGACCATGCCGTTTCTGTACCTCTTGTGGCAGAGCTCTGGCCCTGGTCTCCTTACCCAGGGGCAGACGCTGTAGTGGCGTGGGGCGTGGTGGGGGGAACCTCGGCCCACTCACTACTCCGGGTTCCAGCCCAGGGAGCCTACAGCCGCGGTAACAGATGGTGTTCCAACTGGCCTGCTTGTACGGACTGATTCTGGAAAGCTCTTGCTGGTTCTAAGCCAGGCCTTGCCAGTTTACCCAGGGAACAGAGACCTACTTAATCTAGGGCTCACGTTCCTCACTTCAAGTACTCTTCTGTAGCCCTCTGGCCTGACCCTGTCTCACTCTCTACAAACCCAGCGTTGTCATTGTAGGGAGGGCTGTCTACACCTCTGGCTTTGAAGTCACCCTCTATGTTTTCTAGATTGTACCTGACTTTTATTGAAGCACCAGACCTGCCAAGCAAGCAATGCTTTGCGAACTCTTCGGGCCATCGTGGAAGATGGGTTTCCTGGTATCATCTCTTCAATCCATTTGGTGGATTGGTCCTGCTTAGAGCAAGGAGTTGGACTCGATGACCTCCTGAGGTCTCTGCCAACCCTAGTATTCCAGGAGTCTACTGCAAACACCAGGACTGCCCATGCTGGGCCAGCTTACGGGCAGGTGTAATTGGTGACTTCTGCTGATTTACACTGAGGAACCAGTTCAGTATCCCAGGTGCTACCACTGCATCCCATAATATAAGCACTAGGGGTCACCCAAGGGAATGAATAGATAGCAAGTTTAAAATAAACAAAAGGAAGTTTTTCTTCATGTAGTGCAGAGTCTACCTGTGGAACTCCTTGCTGGGGGATATTGTGAAGACCAGGACTGTAACAGGGTTCCAAAAAGAACTAGATATATTCATGGAATTTAGGTCCATCAATGGCTATTAGGCAGAATGGGTAGGAAGGGAGTCCCTAGCCTCTGTTTGTCTGGAAATGGATGACAGGAGAGGGTTTACGTGATGATTCCTATTCTGTTCACTCTTTCAGGGGCATCTGGCATTGGCCATTGTTAGCAGACAGGATACTGGGCTAGATGGACCATTGGTCTGACCCAGTACGGCCGTTCTTATGTTCTTATGCCAAGCATCTCATCCAAAGGCAACAGTACAAATTCCCAGTGCCGGCACCAAAGCGAACAGAATATGTTTGACGGCCGCTTGGATGGGTCTTAGCAGCAGCAACAGAAAGGAAACATTAATACACGTCTCTGCCAAGTAATCTGCCTTTAATGGGCTTCTTTCTATTGGCTGCGCCGCTTCCATTCATGTAAAACAAAGGGAGAGCGAGCGAGTCTCACGGGAACAGTTCATTCAATTCCTCTCCCGCCCCCTCTGTCACTGAGCCCTTGTGGCTGATGTAGTGCAATTTTCAGACTCCATTAAGAGTCCTCCAGATGTTCTGGCGGTCTCCAGAATGGGGAAGAAGACCAAAGTCCCATTACCTTGATCTCTGTGTGCATCGCCCTGAGAGAGGGAGGAGAAGAGATGTTCTGGCATATGTCAGCCCTCCCAGCTTGGGATCTGTGCCAAACGCCTGTTCTCCTGCATGCAGAGATCAGACATGCTAGGCCTGTGGTTGACTCCAGCCCAGCTGGACGCTCAATGTGGTCTCTTTCCATCAGCTTTGCCAGCTGGCAAAGTGTCCATCTCAGGGCTTGTTTCAACAGAGAGTGACACGCGCAGAGAAAGGTTCAGTCAGACGCGTCCCAGCCTGTGATCCCGCCAGTGCTGTTTGTGAAGTGGCTTCAAATTCTACTACTGAATACAAATAATAGATGCTTAACCTCCACAGGAGTTTACTTGCAGAGCCATCCTTACGATGGATGGGCCCCTAGGCAGAATTATTAAACTGATGCCCCTGTGTCTGATGGCAGCCGGAGGGGGACGGCAATTTTTTAGAGCTGTGATTTTATGATCTTCAGCCACACACTAATGAAATATTTTTAATGAGAGTTTTAAACTCAGGCCCTGTGGAGTGATATTGTAAATTCAGAAACTGACCGGCTAGACCTGGCATTGGCAAAAGCCTCTTAAATGGCTTCATTAGCACTTGAATGGCTCTTTAGCAGGTTCGATGTCTGCTAATAGCTCTGCCAGGCTCTGACACTGTTAAGTTAACTAGATCCTCTCGGGAGGAAGCAGAGTCACGGAACAGAGACAGGACGAGGCGGGTGGGTGGGTATTAAGACCCAGCGGTGCCCCAAATTTTCAGGTGCCCTACACAGCTGAGTATTCTGCATATGAGGAAGGATGGCTCTGCCTACCCTTATGGAAATCTCCTGTAGACTTCACGTCCTACACAAGACAGAGGTGAAAGTAATAAGGGGCTGCAGAAATTTAGCCCACATTTGATAATATTTATAAATAGTTTATTATAGGGTCAGGAGATATTTTCATAAAAGGTTGATTATTATAGACTCTCCCACACGTTCTGCTGATGTGCTTATAACCTTGTATAGTGCCTGTATACCCTACACACCTAGGGCTTGTCTAGATTACATCCCTCTGGCGAAAGAGGGATGTAAATGAGCCCAATCGAAAGTGCAAATGAAGCGGGAATTTCAATTTCCCGCGCTTCATTTGCATGATCGCATCCCCGCGGTCTTTCGAAAAAGGCTATTTGGAAAGTGAACCTGCAGTCTAGACATGGTTCTTTCGGGGGAAAAAAATCCCTTTTTCGAAAGAATCCAAACTCCTCAAGAAGGAATTTGACCCTCTCAAAGGCTGTGTCTACACTGCAAAGAAAAGTCGGAGAAAGATATGCAAATTGCCAATCATAATTTGCATATCTTTTCCGCTTTTCTTCCAAAAGAGGCTTTTCTGACATTTGGACTGTCTACCCAGGGCCAAATGTCAGAAAACCCCCTCTTTCAGAACATCCCTTCTTCCTCGTACAACGAGGTGTACAGGGATGCCGAAAAAAACGTGTCTGCTTTTCCAATTTTTTTTCCGGAAAAGCAGACGCATTCCTTGGACATGGCAGAGCTTTTCTGGGAGACCTCTGTAGCCTAGACGTACCCAAACAGAGCTGGTACTCCTTGGCGAGGGCAGGGGATTTCTTGAGCTCCCCAGGATGGGCTGACCATTAGCTGCCCAGGAGGGTGGGAGCTGAGACTTCCTGCAGAGCCAGACGGAGCTCTTCCTCTTCTTCGTGTGAGGAAAAAGGGACCTAGTCCCTTATGGGTCTTAGAGCTCCTTTCCTACGTGCTGGGATATTTTATACCCCCAGCAGGGGGCAGACTTACTACCAGGTGCAGCCATAGGACAGCGGTTGACCGGGAAACAAACGTATGAGGTAAAAGAGGAGCCTCGCTTCACCCAAAGTGGCCAACTTCAAGACACGGCCTTTGACAAGCCTATGGCTGCTCTGGCTTGTGCCAGGATTGGTGCTGTTGCCCCTGGGTGCTACAAAGGGGGTTCATAGACACTTTTCCCCCATCACTTTTCTCCTCATGTTGGAGAGGGTCCAGTGCAGTGGGCAACCAAAATGATGAGGGGGCTGGAGCACATGACCTATGAGGAGAGGCTGAGGGATTTGGGGCTTGTTTAGTCTGAAGAGAAGAGTGAGGGGGGATTTCGTAGCAGCCTTCAACTACCTGAAAGGGGGGGGTTCCAAAGAGGATGGAGAGAGGCTGTTCTCAGTAGTGACAGATGGCAGTACAAGGCGCGATGGTCTCAAGTTGCTGTGGGGGAGGTCTAGGTTGAATATACCCCTCTTGGGGAGGGATAGCTCAGTGGTTTGAGCATTGGCCTACCTAAATCTAAGGTTGTGAGTTCAATCCTTGTGGAGGCCATTTGGGGCAAATAAATTGCCAGGAATAGTACTTGGTCCTACTGTGAAGGCAGGGGATGGGACTGGACTCAATGACCATTCAAGGTCCCTTCCAGTTTTAGGAGATAGGCAATTGCCGTTAATTTATATAGGGAAAAACTATCCCCCTAGGAGGCTGGCTAGGAGGTGGGGAAGCACTGGGCTGGGTTCCCTAGGGAGGGGGTAGATTCTCCATCCTTAGAGGTTTTTAAGTTCCGGCTGGACAAAGCCCTGGCTGGGATGATCGAGTTGGGGTTGGTCCTGCTTCGGGCAGGGGGCTGGACTCGATGCCTCCTGAGGTCTCCTCCAGCCCTGGGATTCTATGATTATTTGGTCCTGCACTGCCCGGCCAGGCCATGTGTTGTGGATCTGTGGTCTCACGGTAGCACAAGTAGAAGGATACCTCTCTGTGTTATAAGGTAGCTTAGTTAGCAGCCTGCCGTGTCTCTCTGTGTTATGGTGAAACCTTTCAGCGGATGTGATTAGGTTTGTCTCTAACTTCTCAGTGTGTTTGCTGTGAACCTAACCGGGGATGCGGAGGGTTAGTTAACTCAGGGGAGGTGCTTTGAGTGCTTTCTTAGCTAAGAACGTTTATGTAAGCTCTGACAGTTGGCTTTTCTTCTCTCTCCTTTGCTGTCACCACTGATCACCGAGAGGGCTGGCTGCAAGCCGGCAGCCCTCTTCGCTTAATTAAATGCTTCCTACTCTCTCCCTTGACTCATTCACAAAGGCAGCTCATCATCTGCGACATCACACCATCTCCAGGGTGATGGATTCTGATGTCACAAGCGATGGGCTGCAGTGAGTCAGGCAGGAAGGGAAAGTGATGTGACAGGGTTCCGTTCCCACCCCATCGGGTGGCAGGGGGAATGCTGGGAATAGCACGGCCAATTGATGGCATTGGTCCCGGCACGGCGACCTGCGGAGCTTTGGGCTGAAAGTTACAAACTTTTGAGGGATGAGTTGGGGGTGGGGAGGATTTGGGGCCGAATGTGGGGAAAATTCTAAAATTATTTCCATGAATAATGTAGCTTCTGTGTGACTTTGGGCAAACTACAGGTTGAACCTCTTTTGTCTGGCACCCTGGCTGGTGCCGGACTAGAGAATTTGCCGGACCGCGGGAGGTCAATATTGTCTAGCAACTTTACCAACACTTCCACTGCTGACTGGCCTCTTAGAAGACATTTAGTGGATAAATTAGAGCTAAATATCAGCACAAAACACTGAGAGCCAGGACAGGTGGCTGTACACAAACTTTATGGGAAAGTTGGCCACACCCATGATAAGTGGACCTCCAGCTAACTCAAACCATGCCGGACCATGGATACTGGTGGACCAGAGGATGCTGGACTAGAGAGGTTCAGCCTGTACTGAAGCCTAGATTTTGAACAGCATTTAGGCATTGCTCACCCCTGACTGAGTTTGGAGTCATTTCAAGTGACTCCTAAGTGCCTAAACCCCTTTAGAAAGGAGAGTTAGGCTCCTAAAGCACTTAGGCATTGCAACCCCTACATCCATTTCAATATGTGATCTTTAATCTCGCTGGGTTTCAATGTCCTATGGCTCAAACGGGGACCAATCATCTTTGCTCGTTTCCACTGTGAGCCTGGTGAGGCTGAAACAGTCTCTTCCTGTAGGGATGGACAGCACCTAGCACCAGCTGACGTGCGGGAGGAGACTAAAAGTTCACTTGCATCCCATTGAGAAGTTTTAATTTTGGCTGCAGTGCATAATGGACACCCATGCCCATTAACAGCTGGGCAAAGGGTGATGAAAGAGATTAACAGTACAGTTGACGTGAAAAGAAAATAATGTATCCAAAGACGCCTGAGCTGGGAATAAAATATTCTCTCCATTGTGTAAAGGGCATTACATCTTCAGCCAAAGAACTGGCCAGAACAATAAAACCAGCAATCTTTTGTATTGTAGGGGGTTGGGGCAATCAGAGAGCCCATCCCAAGGGCTGTTCCCCATCTTGCATTGTGTGTCACCTCAGAAAAGATATTTTGGCCTTGGAAAGGGTTCAGAAATGGGCAACTAAAATGATGAGGGGTTTGGAATGGGCCCCATATGAAGAGAGGCTAAAACGACTGGGACTTTTCAGTTTAGAAAAGAGGAGACTGAGGGGGGATATGATAGAGGTCTATAGAATCATGAGTGGTGTGGAGAGTGTGAATAAAGAAAAGTTGTTTATTAGTTCCCATAATAGAAGAACTAGAGGACACCAAATGAAATTAATGGGTAGCAGGTTTAAAACTAATAAAAGGAAGTTCTTCTTTATGCAGCGTGCAGTCAACCTGTGGAACTCCTTGCCAGAGGAGGCTGTGAAGGCTAGGACTATAACAGAGTTTAAAGAGAAGCTAGATAATTTCATGGAGGTTAGGTCCATAAAAGGCTATTAGCCAGGGGATAGAAATGGTGTCCCTGGCCTCTGTTTGTCAGAGGCTGGAGAGGGATGGCAGGAGACAAATTGCTTGATCATTGTCTTCGGTCCCTCCTCTCTGGGGCACCTGGTGCTGGCCACTGTTGGCAGACAGGCTACTGGGCTAGATGGACCTTTGGTCTGACCCAGTATGGCCGTTCTTATGTTCTTATGGCTTTGCTCATGAAATTTCATATTTCTGCTCATTCGTGTTGCATCATCCTCTGCCGTCCCGGAATCTAAAAATGAGGAAACCAGCCTCTGCAGGATTCTCTGTGTCCTGTTCCAGTCTGCGCAGCCCACAGCTGCCTTGCTGTTGGCTTCTGTGCGTTGTCAATGTTTGTTTTACGCTGTCACTCCGTCAGTCTCCTGCCTAGACCCCAGAGTCTGCTTTGCTGGAAGGATGGCTGTCCTTGCTTTCTTGTCAGGCGGCCCTACTGCCGATCATTGGAAATTCCTGTGGGACTTACCCCCCGAGCGATATAAAGTTGCTTTAGGAAGATGCAAGTGCCATGGCTCCTTCCCCACTCTGGTATGATAAATGCAGAAGTGGGGGCCAGCAAGTGTACCCCCAAAACCTTATCTACCAGGCTTTGGTATAAAACTTCCCTCCAAATCTTAAAAACCTAGATTTTGGGAATCAAACTTCTGCTGCCACCACCCAAATATTAATAACGAGATTAGGGGAAAGATCCTTTGGGAAATCTCACCCCTATTATAAAAATCAGGACACACAAGTAACCAATGCCAGGTTAATAAAAAGAAAGGAGAAAACTTTTATTATTACACCAATATTCCTGTTGCAAGCATAAGGATCAGATGGGAAGGTAACAAAATATATTCATGGAGGAATTACACCATGGGCTAGAACTTAGTTAAAAAGAAAAGTCAAACACCTCTTAAGCAGTGCCAGATCTCAGATCCCATACCCAACCCTTAAAACAATAAAGCCTAACGAAACTACCTAAACCTTACCCTACTTACAGAAAGTGAAGCATTGTTTCTTGGAGAGAGAGAGAGAGACATGCTTGTCCCTCCCTGTAGCTGCAGAGGACTCTCTGAGAGAGAGAAAAGGAGAAAAAGAAAAAACCCAAATTCCTTTGTCCCAGTTTGAAAGTCCCACCTACATTCCTACTGGTCACTCCACCTGGCTAGGTGTAGTTAACCCCTTAATCCCCAGGCTGCTGGCTAACCCTCATAATCATGACAGCAAGAAATTAGAGATTCATGTGAGTGAACCTGACCCTGGAGAGACAATGGTTGGAAGAAAAGTGAGCAGGGTTCTCACTATGTAGACTTTGTCACTTGGGATCAAGAAGAAATTTCACTCTGTGGCTCAAGAAAATGCACATAAAGGTAACTTATGGGTGTTAGCCCACATCTGCTTTGGAAGCATCCAAAATTGGCCATTGTCAGAAGCAGGATTCTCAGCTAGCAAGTCTGAGGCCAGGACTATACAACACCCAGAAAGTCGGATTAAGATATGCGACTCCAGCTACATAAATTACATAGCTGGGGTCAACAGACCTTACACCGAGTTTGGCACCATCTTCATGGTGGGAGGTTCACTTTACTCTTTACCCCTTTGCGACTTCGAGGAGTACCAGCACCGACCGGAGGCACCCTCAGTGTTTGATTTAGCGGGTCTTAACTAGACCCACTAAATCGAATGCCAGAAGCTCAATCTCTGGCTCATAACCATAGACGTGGCCTGAGTGGTCCCATTTGGGGGTCCCGCCTTGTTGGAGAGTGGCCATGCCCTCGGAAGCAATTCGGCTTCTCGGAGCACTTGAAAGGAACCTCAAGTAAATAAGCCAACAGCTTTCCTTGGGTAAATTGCAGCAAATCCGCCCAGACGGCAACTCGCTGCTCCCTCATCTTGTTAGGTGATTATACGTGGCTTGTTCTTACAAGGCTATCTCTAAGCCTACCCAGATGGTCGTCTGGAGATTATTCCTTGTAAAGTACGCCTGAATTTGTCAGGTATTGATTCTTAACAGAGGATTAGGCAAAATGTTGTAGAAAAACCAGGAGAGTGATATTGCAATTACTGAACATGTTGGGCAGAAGTAAACAGCCTCAGGAATACCGTGCCTTGCTCTTTGAGTATGCACTCGGAACAACGACTGGCAAACTAGAAAATTGAGAGGCTGGAAATGGTCCCTACTCCAAACCTGACTCTGGGGGCCCTTGAAGTTCGTGGAAATGTCCCATTGTTTTGTTGATAGCTCACGCGAGCAACGGCATCCTGGCTAACGTGGAGTGTGGGAGTTCTTTGGCAAGTTCTTTAGTCTTCCATCAGGCCTTGGACAATGCAGCCTTGATTAAATGGCCACAATAAATAACACATTTCTGATCCAGAGCCCTAGGGCATAGGGGAACCTCGGCCGCATTACATGCAGACATAAACTCAGTGATCAGGACATGCCAGGACTTTGGGAAAGTTTTTATCCTAGGCTGAACAGAGTCAAACTGGTGTCTCTCAGGTGTCCAGGAGTTTGACTGCTTGGCCACACAAGAGTTGGTGTTACCATCAGGATCTGGATTTCTGAGCATACTTGGAGAAGCCCCGTAGCAGTCGAGATGCTTCTCTGAACATCATCTTAAGTTCCCAGATGCCGACAGTGTCTGCCATAACGAGGGTGCACATCTTGAAAAAATACACTTTCTTGTGAGAGCCTTCTTCTAGCGGTGCCGCAAATAGCATGAGAAAAAGTGATCTTGTGTTGGTTTGTGCCTGCTACAGCTTAAACCCAGAGGAAGAAGCACAAGGAGAGTAGAAATTAGAGCATGTTTGAGATGCAGGATACGGGCTATTTTAGCTTCACTAGTTTGCCGACTGCTGGTCCTGTTCTCAGAGAACTGGGCATTCCAGAGGGCAGAGGCTGAATGTACAGGTTTCCCTTTTTACTTTCATTTGTGTTTAGAGGGAAGGGGAAGCAATAAAGAACAAACGTAAAGTCTCTGTGAGAGGGAGCACAGTGTGCACTTCTCTTTTGCAAGTGTGGGCTTTTGAATTGGGCAGAACAGCAAAATCACAACAGTTATCCATAGGGTGAATGTTCCATGGAGCCTTCAGGGAATAAACAATGCTAAGTTGCCAAACCAGATACATCTGATTCTATGGCAGTGAATCTGGTATCCTGCACTTTGTCCAACCTTTGGCATGGCTAACCTGGAGCAGTGTTACAGGCTGAGAACCGACTAGCTAAGCAGCAATTTGGCAGAATAGGACCTGGGGATTACAGTGGGCGAGAAGCCGGATGTGAGTCAACAGGGTGCCCTTGTAGCTAAGAAGGCAAACAGCATATTAGGGTGCATTAGGAGAAGAATTGCCAGCAGATCCAGAGATGTGATTATTCCCCTTTATTCAACTCTGGTGATGCCACATTTGGAGCATTGAGTCCAGTTCTGGGCCCCCCACTATAGAAAGGATGTGGAGAAAGTCTAGCAGAGGGCAACCAAAATGATGAGGGGGCTGGAGCACATGACTTACGAGGAGAGGCTGAGGGAGTTGGGCTTGTTTAGTCTGCAGAAGAGAAGAGTGAGGGGGGATTTGATAGCAGCCTTCAACTACCTGAAGGGGGGGTACCAAAGAAGATGGAGAGAGGCTGGTCTCAGTGGGGACAGATAACAGAACAAGGAGCAATGGTCTCAAGATGCGGTGGGGGGAGGTTTAGGTTGGATACTAGAAAAAACTATTTGACTAGGATGGGGGTAAAGCACTGGGATGGGTTCCCTGGGGTGTGTGTGGAATCTCCATCCCAGCTTGACAAAGCTAGGCTGACAAAGCCTTGGCTGGGGTGATTGAGTCGGGGTTGGTCCTGCTTTGGGCAGGGGGCTGGACTCTGACCTCTTGAGGTCTCTTCCAGCCCCCGGATTCTGTGATTCTATGATCGTAGCCTTAATTCACTGCTCATCGCTGCTGTTCTGTGGACGCTAGCACCACGTGCAGGATACCGGCCGCACGACACAGAGTGTGCTCAGCGACGACCCCTCCCGTATGCACTGTGGAGTGCAAAGATCAGGAAAACAGGATGTGGAACATCCTACAGGTGTCTGATAGGCAGAGAGTTTACTAGGCCCATGGGAATTCTGAGCCCACAGAAAGTGGGATGTGGCCCCACTTGGGAAGCAACTATCCATTGCACACCTACAGAATGGGAAGTGACTGTCTAGGAAGGAGCACTGCAGAAAGGGATCTAGGGACCATAGTGGACCAAAAGCCAAATAAGTGTCCACCATGTAAACTGTTGCAAAAAACCAAACATCCTTCTGGGATGTATTAACAGGAGTAATGTGAGCAGGACACGAGAAGTCATTCTTCCGCTCTACTCTGCACTGATTAGGCTTCAGCTGGAGTATTGTGTCCAGTTCTGGGCACCACACATCTGGAAAGATGTGGACAACTTGGTGAAAGTCCAGAGAAGAGCAACAAAATTGTTAAAAGTCGTAGAAAACAAGAATGATAAGCAATGTTTCTATTAATTGTTTCCATCCACATATGGATTTTTTTCATCCATGTGCAGAATAAATGGTTTGTGCCCTGAAGCATGTGTGAATGTGCACCACCAGTGAAAACACAAAACGTAGCTGTGAGTACTCTACTAATCAGCTGGGAGGCATTTAAATCTCCCCTGAGTGTCTACACAAGCGCACTGCTTATAGAGCACACTGCCTGTAAAGGAAGATGGAAAAAACTGGGTGGCTACGTCTAGACTGGCATGATTTTCCGCAAATGCTTCTAACGGAAAAGTTATTCCATTAAAAGCAT
Organism: Pelodiscus sinensis; assembly: GCF_052426305.1. NCBI lineage: Eukaryota > Metazoa > Chordata > Testudines > Trionychidae > Pelodiscus > Pelodiscus sinensis. The sequence goes on from NC_143053.1 coordinate 5,754,931, forward strand.
TTGCGGAAAAGAGCGTCTGGATTGGCACGGACGCTTTTGCGCAAAAGCACTTTTTGTGGAAAAGCGTCCGTGCCAATCTAGATGCGGTGTTGCGCAAGAAAGCCCCAAATGCCATTTTCGCCATCAGGGCTTTTTTGCGCAAAACACTTTTTAGCTGTCTACACTGGCCCTCTTGCGCAAATACATTTGCTCAAGAGGGCTTTTTCCCGAACGGGAGTAGCATAGTTTTGCGCAAGAACCCTGACAATCTTACGTGAGATCGTCAGTGTTCTTGCGCAAATTCAAGCGGCCAGTGTAGACAACTGGCAAGTTTTTCCACAAAAGCCGCTGTTTTTGCGGAAAAACTTGCCAGTCTAGACACAGCTGGTTTGTTTAGTCTGGAGAAGAGAAGACTGAGTGGAAACATGGCTGCAGATTTCAAGTACATAAAAGGTTGTTACAAGGAGGAGGGAGAAAAAATGTTCTTCATTTCCAAGGCTAGGACAAGAAGCAATGGGCTTAAATTGCAGCGAGGGAGGTTTAGGTCAGGCATAAGGAAAACACTTCCTGTCAGAGTGATTGGAATAAATTGCCTAGGGAGGTTGTTGAATCTTTGTCACTGGAGATTTTTGAGAGTGGGTTGGATAAACACCTGTCAAGGATGCTCTAGGTAATACTTAGTCCTCCCACGAGGTTCAGGAGACTGGACTGGGTGACCCTGCGAGGTCCCTTCCAATTCTTCAGTTCTATGATTCAGTGCTCTGGGGTGTGGCAGGGAGCTATTTAGCCACTGGGGAGTTCCTATACACTGCTGCCATTTTGGAGGGGGGGGGTGAGCTCTCTTTAAGGCTTCTTCACAGTGTTTTCCTAGATTAAAACAGCTTCAGAATCCGTCCCCTTCTCTCAATACCTCCCCCAAAATCCTCTCCTCCCAACACTACACACATCTCTCTCTCTCTCTCACACACACACACACACACCAGAGGCAGTGACAGTACTAACTGACAGGCTAAATGGATGGAGAGAGTCTTTCACGGAGCTGTCAGCGCTCAAATCTGTTTTTTCTCCCTTGGTTTTCTAAGCCAAGGCAGGAGCCACTTACCCATCCCCTGAGTGCTCTGAGCAGCTCAGCTCAGAGCCATCACTCACTACCCAGGATCAAGACGAGGCACTCCCCTCGGATGTGTGGGGGCATCGGGTGGTCCCCACCCCCACCTCAAGCGAGAGAGAGAGCCGGCTGCCAGCGGACACACAGGGCAGGGTGACTGCAGGCAGCATGAAGTCATTTCCTTCCTTTGTTGGCCTTCTCCTCAAAGGCAGGGAGAATCTATGGCAGGGGTGGAGAAGCTAAGGCCGGGGGAACAGATGTCCCCCTGGCTTGCCTGGATCTGGTCGCTGAAGCTCAGCACCCCTCCCAGCATTGGGATGCACACACTAGCCCCTTCCACCATCCCACTGTGGGTGTGGAGCACACAAAATCCACTAGCCTTCCCCTCTAGGCTCTGGTGTGGGAGGGGAATGTGGGAGGGTCTTTCCCCTTCTCGGTCGGGGGCCACATCAGTGAGGGTTTGGCTTGGGGGGGAGTGTTGGGTTTTTTTTTTGCTTCTCACTTGTGTGCAGCCCCCAACTGATTTTTCTGTGGGTCAGCAGCCCCAACCCACAAAAGGTTCCCCACCGCTGGTCCACAGAGAGACTCAGAGCAGCTGACCTGAATTAACTGCAGGAGTGAATTTAAAGCATGCTCGTTAAAGAGCCATAACCTCTCGGGTGCATCTACACTGCAGCATTTTTCCAGGAAAATGGCCGTTTTTCCGGAAAAACCATCCTTGCATCCACACCGCCATTGAGTTCTTTTGACAAAGTCAAAAGAACCAAGGGTTTTTTTTTTTTTTCAGATGGTGGTAAATCTCATCGTATGAGGAACAAGCCTTTTTCTGCAGAAAATGGAAAAGCCTTTTTCGGTGTAGATGCAGAAGAGGGAGTTCTTTCGAAAGAAGAGGCCTCCAGGAAGTAACACAGGTGCCCTGGTGGCCACTCCGTCCCGACCAATCACAAACAAAATGCGAGAAAGCATCCAATCCATGTGGACGCTATCTTGCGAAAAAAAACCTGTTGCTTTTTCATTGCGCTTTTGCTGTGTGGACACTCTCTTTCAGAAAAGCTTCTTCTGAAAGAAGCATGCAGTCCAGACGTAGCCCTTGTCTGGATGCTCTCATTTGGAAGTAAAGTGATCTTGGTTGGCTTTAGCTTAATTCCTTTTGAAAGTGCCCCCCTCATCCCCCGGACATGCTCTGAGAGACAGTTGATGGCCTTGACTCTTTTATATTATATGGAAGCTTATTTCCCTTCCAGGGAGAAAAGCATTTGAGATACGTTGACCCTGGATTTTAATTCCCTCTCTCTCCTTCTTGACAAGACTAAGCTGCCGCCAGCTTCTGTCACTCGAGATGAGAACGTCTCTCGCTCGCTCTCCACTTTCTCTCACTTCCAGCATGTTTGGAATCCACTTGAACACTTACAGCAGCTCGGTAAATTACACCTGCCTCTGATGAAGCATCTGGATTCTCCTAGATAAATAACTCGCAGCTGATGTGCTGACATTTGAGAGAAGGCACCATCTCTCTCTGCCTCCCATGTGATGTATCTGCTCTGTTCAAATGCAGATTAATTCGAGCATGTGTCCCCCGCCACTGAGAAGTATGCAAAAATACCTCCGAGTTCCTCATGAGTGACCAAAATGTCCAGGAGAATTAATTACAGGGGGACTGTTCTGTGCCTGAGGGAATGTATCAAGGCACAGGAGTGAGAGAGGAAAAGAACATAAGAACAAAAGAACATAAGAATGGCCATATTGGGTCAGAACAAAGGTCCATCTAGCCAAGCAGCCTGTCTGCCGACAGTGGCCAGCACCAGGTGCTCCAGGGGGGTGGACCGAAGACAATGATCAAGCGATTTGTCTCCTGCCATCCTTCTCCAGCCTCTGACAAACAGAGGCCAGGGACACCATTTCTATCCCCTGGCAAATAGCCTTTTATGGACCTAACCTCCATGAAATTATCTAGCTCTTTTTTAAACTCTGTTATAGTCCTAGCCTTCACAGCCTCCTCTGGCAAGGAGTTCCACAGGTTGACTACGCGCTGTGTGAAGAAGAACTTTCTTTTATTAGTTTTAAAAAAGACCTGCTAGCTCGAATGTCAGTTTTACGTGGGGTGCAAAGTGCACCCGACACAGCTAATGGGTTCTTTGTCTCGTGGCTTGTGATGAGATGGACTAGGCCCCAACGCTCCCTACAGGAGGCTAGCAGCCTTGCCACCCCTCCTCCCAGCAAGAGGAGTGGAGAAGAGGTCCTCCAGACACTATAGAGTGGCTGTCTCTGCAGCAGCCAATCAGCACCCAGCAGAGGGGTACAAAAGAAGCTGAAGGGCTGAGGCCTGCCACTACCCTTTAGGAGCTCGACCCAGCCAGGTCTATACTCTGACTGGGGTATCAGCACTATGGATAGCTCCCAGTGTGAGCTGAGCCTAGATACCAGTAAAACCCAGACCCAGGCTGTGGGTGTGTCTAGACTACACCTCTCTGCGGACAGAGAGATGTAGATTAGGCATGTCAAAATTGCTAATGAAGCAGGGATTTAAATATCCTGTGCTTCATTAGCATAAACAGCTGTCTACAAAGGGTTGTATTTTCGAAAGCTCTGTGTCTAGACTGCCATTTTTTTTCCGAAAAAGCCCCATTTAGAAAAAAAGTGGCAGCCATGTTTATGCTAATGAAGCATGGGATATTTAAATCCCCGCTTCATTAGCAATTTCGACATGCCTAATCTACATCTCTCTGTCGACAGCCCCATTGGCCAAAGACTAGCCACAAGCAGAGACTTATGAGCACCATGGACAGGGCTAGTCAGGCCCTGGTTCCAGGACTTTGAGGGCCACCAGACAATCAGGCAAGGTTCCTGCACAGCTCATTTGGCCGCAGCAAGATGCTTACCAACAGGTGGACCCATTACACAGCTAAAGAAGTCTGTTGACTGATGAGGCTGGTGAATAGAAGGAGTGGAGACATAAAAGCTTTAGCATCAAATCAAGCAAAGCATTAACACAAGCGAACAAGAAACAGATCCGTGTCAACAGAAGCGCCCCCAGCTCCGTCAGACTCAACAATCCCTGGAGACCTGGGAAATACAGACGGAAGATAGTGAGTGGAGTACAGCATAAATGGGAAGTCACGGTCCAATTCTCACCAAGCGCCCAATGTGCCCGTTCTTTAGACCCAATTTCTTTATATAGCATTTCCCTCTGATACCCACATAGGACTGGCCATAGAATCCTAGAACACTAGGACTGGATGGGACCTCAATAGGTCACCAGTCCAGTCCCCTGCCCTCACGGCAGGACCGAGCACCGTCTAGATGATATTCATACGTGGTGTTCCAGGAAACCTTGACTGGTATTCTGGTTCCCCCGAGTTGGCCTTCCCTACTCCATCATCTGTATCATCCCTCTCCCACTACGTTCCATACAGCCATTGTGGTTAGTTCTGTAGCCTCGTGTACTCAGAATTCCCCCCAAATCTACTGGGTTAGCTTGATGTTGTGTCTTCATGGTTGCTTTGCTGCAAGATATGGGAGACCCTCACAATTTGCGGAATCGCTATTCATGGTTCCACATATTCATGGGGACCTCCTGTCCCAGCCTGGGACGGGTGATGGGGGCCAAGAACTGGAGGGAACTTAACCATGGTACCCACCCCCAGTTTCCTGCTGCAGTGAGTTCCCCATGGCTCACAGCTCCTGCCGTCACTTCCCAGGTAATAAAAATCTCTCACATTCAGCACCTTTCATCCCCAAAGATCCGACAACTCTCTATCATGCTCACTGCCCACTGAAATGCAGCCACATCTGGGGTGGACTGGGGCTCATTCTGCCCAGGCGAACTGCAAAAATATTTACGATAGGACATAGCAAGGGGGAAGGAGATCAAAGAGAATCACTTGAGTTGAAATTAGGCTTAGAGACTTGGTTTTCTTACAAAAAGTGACCGAGAAGGAAGGCTCAACCAAAGTTGAAAAGTGACTGACTTTAGGAATACACACACACACAATCTGAACCATTAAAGCAAAAGAAGCATTCCTTCAGAAATGCCCCCAAATGCCTCATCTAATCTATATATCATCAGACTTCACTTGAAACAATAAAACTTTTCTGCTCTTTAGTTCTAATTAAAAGAATTAATCACAGACACGACACATTGCTTCTAATTACAAAATTATTTCACATGGCATTAGCTAAAAAAAAAAAAAAAAAAAACCAATATTAAGGCTTGAACTAAAAACTCAAATTCTGAGAAAGCAATGATCTAAAGTCACAGTTCGTTCTTAAAATTAAGTCATTCGTTATTAGCAGAGGGTTTTTTGTCCTTCTCCCACCCCCACCCCCATGTAACTTCTTTTTCTATTCTTTCTCTTTGTTAGGGTTAGATAATAAAGACATCATGTCATACTGAGTAATAAAATCTTGAAATTCTGGTGAGTAATGCTTTGTAATTAGAACAAGGGAAAGTAAAGCAGTTTTGTGTGTATGTGTGGAGTTGGGGGTGGAGTGTTGACATTCAGAGTTTTATTTTAATGATGATGATGAATTTCCAAAGAGGCAAAGGTTCTACCTGAACTAGCAAAGTTCAGAGCCTTGCAGTGTGCTCCCAAATCCATGTGTTGCAGTCAGCAGACTCCATTTCTGTATAAATCTCTCTCAGTCAGAATAGTAATAGAGATGTAGCTGTGTTAGTCTGGTCTTTCTGAAACAAAAGACAGGACTATGCAGCACTTTAAAGACTAACAAGATGGTTTATTAGGAGATGAGCTTTCGTGGGCCAGACCCACTTCCTCAGATCAAATAGTGGAAGAAAATTGGCATGACCATATATACCAAAGGGATAAATCAAAAAAGTGAACACCTATAAAATTGACAAATCAGATTTTAGAACGGGGGGGGGGGGGGGAGGGAGGGGTGGGGAGGGTAAGGGGGAGAGGTTAGTGTCTATGAGATAATGATATTAGGGGTGATAATTGGGGAAGCTATCTTTGTAATGGATAAGGTAGTTAGCATCTCTGTTAAGACCCATTCGTAAAGTGTCAAATTTAAGCATGAATGACAGTTCTGAGGTTTCCCTTTGTAGTCTGGTGTTAAAGTCTCTTTGAAGCAGGATACATGTGGTTAGGTCATTGAGACAATGCCCAGTCTGGTTGAAATGGCAAGAAACTGTTTTTTCTTTGTGAAGCTGTCTGATGTCTGATTTGTGTGCATTGATTCTTTGGTGAAGCGCCTGAGAAGTTTGTCCAATATACATAGCAGATGGACACTGTTGGCACCTGATGGCCAACATCTCAGAGACAGAGAGAGAGAGACACAAATCTAGAGACCTGGCCCTTGAGTCTACCTTGACTTTTTGTCACCAAAGGAACAGGGTCTCCACCACTTGAATTGTAGGGAGATCTTTTGTAGTGTCACATGTCCGTAAGCCTCTCTATGGACCAGCTATTGAAGGGCACATGAGTACAGACCTCAGGGCAGATTCTTAAGCACCCCAGACAGGTTGTGTGCCTTGTACTTAGATTCCACCAGCCAATTACCAGGTGTAAAATCCTCAGGCACCATATCTGCTTTAATATAGAATCACCGACAGCCCCTCTGGGCACTCTGATCCATCTCACCACTGCTGTAAGCCTGCCTTTCGGACAGGTGGTCCCTAACACCAAAAAATCAGGTTACACCCAGTCCCAAAGGACTGGTCACGTATACCAGACCAGTTGCACCTTAGATTTCACATCAAACACAATGCATATAGCCAATTCTATAATCTTTACATAGTATATTAACAAGGAAAAGAAAGGAAGAAAGTTATTTATAAGATTAAAGCACTGACAGACCCTTCCTCTGTGAATGAATCTAGCTCTTTTTTGAAACTTTTTAAATTCCTGGTCTTCACAACATCCTCTGGCAAGGAGTTCCACAGGTTGACTGTACATTGCATGAAGAAATACTTTGTTTTGTTTATTTTAAAATTGCTGCCTATTACTTTCATTGGGTGATCCCTAGTTCTTATGTTATGGGAACAAATCAATAATTTTTCCTTATTCACTTTCCTCACACCAGTCATGATTTTATAGACCTGTATCATATCCCCCCTTACTCTCCTTTTTTCTAAGCTGAAAAGGCTCTGTTGACTCTTCCTTTCTGATCCTGGCTGGATCCCACAAGTGCTGAGTTGGGGAAAAGAAAAGTTCCCTGCAGATTTGCATTTCAGAAATAGTTCAGTTTGCCAAAGGGGTGGGGGTAATTCTGTGTATCCAAACGAATCTAGTCCCTACCTTGTAATACTTTTAATCTACAGCAGCCCCATCATAGAAAACAGCCTGTGATTTGGGCACTACCCAAAGATTTAGGAGACCTGGTGTCTCACAGATGATGAGAGCAAGTCAGTTAGCTCTCCAGTACTTCAGGGCACCAGTTGCAAAGAGAAGCTAAGAGCCCAGCCCTACCTCATAGGAGGCGTGAGATTCCCAGGCCAGAACGGACCATTGTGATCACCTAAAGATTATGGAGGGTCTTCTGATGCAAAGCAGCTGAATAAGAATGATGGAACATCCCTGGACTGCAGAACAGTGAAATAAACCCTTTCTACTCAGGCATACTTAGGACCTTCCTTGGCTGTATGGGGTGGACTATCTGATTATTCCTGGAACATTCAGGGATGCAGCAGGCCTGTTATGAGTGGACGTAGTAAAAGTGTCTCATTCCTTTACCCAGAAGTAATTAGAGCTCCTGGGATCAAGAGAGACATACTCCCGTGTAGTGTTGGGTGGTGTGTTCCACATGGATGGACCCAAAATGGTGGACACGCTGTACCTGAATGTACCTTCATTGTCCCATCTGAGGGTGAGTTTCAGCGTAGAAAAGAGGAGACTAAGGGGCGATAGAATAGAGGTCTAAAAAATCATGACTGGTGTGGAGAAAGTGAATAAGGAAAAGTTATTTACTGGTTCCCATCACATAAGATCTAGGGGTCAGCAAATGAAATCAATAGGTAGCAGGTTTAAAACAAACAACAGGAATTTCTTCACACTCAACCTGTGGAACTCCCTGCCAGAGGATGTTGAGAAGACCAAGACTTTAACAAGGTTCAAAAAAGAACTAGATACATTCATGGAGATTAGGTCTATCGATATTTACTCGTCTTGATGAGTAGGAATGGTGTCCCTTGCTTCTGTTTGTCAGAGCCTGGGAATGGGTGACAGGAGATGGATCATTTGAGGATTCTCTGTTTTGTTCACTCCCTCTGGGCACCTGGCATTAGTCACTATGGCTATGTCTAGACTGCAAGCCTCTTTCGAAAGAGGCTCTTTCGAAAGATACTTTCGAAAGAGCCTCTTTCGAAAGAGAGCGTCTAGACTGCACGTTGAACTTTCGAAAAAGCGGCTTGCTTTTTCGAAAGAAAGCATCCAGTGAGTCTGGATGCTCTCTTTCGAAGAAGCCCTATTTACATTGAAGAACGCCTTCTTTCGAAAGAGGAAGTTTCAAAAGAAGGCATTCTTCCTCGTGAAATGAGGTTTACCGCCATCGAAAGAAAAGCCGCGTTCTTTCGATTTAATTTCGAAAGAACGCGGCTTGAGTCTGGACGCAGGGGAAGTTTTTTCGAAAAAAGGCTACTTTTTTCGAAAAAACCCCTGAGTCTGGACACAGCCTATTAGAAGACAGGACACTGGGCTAGATGGACCGTTGGTCTGACCCCACATGGCAGTTTTTATGTTCTTATGAGGGATCACTCGATGGTTACCTGTTCTGTTCATTCCCTTTGAAGCACCTGGCATTGGCTGCTGTTGGAAGACAGATGGGCCTTTGGTCTGACCCAGTCTGGCTGTTCTTATATTCTTATCTGTTGTGATGAAACCCAGCCACTCCCTGGCATACGCCCTTCGCCTCTCTCTCCTCCCTACTGGGTCGCTGCGTGTGCGCACGTGGATTTTTCTTAGAAGCTCATCGGAGCTCTAAATACCGTAATCTGTTTGCCCTTTCTGCTGTGGTCCCTCTGCTTGGTAAATAACCTGGGGATGAGAGCAATGAAAGTAGTGAGGCAGAACAAAGTTATTATGAGCCTGTTGGGAAGTACAAAGGCACTAAACTTGAGATGTGTAGTAAATGCAAGGAGGAAAATAGGAAAGCTCCCTGGGGGAGGTTTCATTTCGCGGTGGGCATTAGGTTGAGTATGTTATAAATACACTGTCAGGCTCTGAGTTACCAGCAACAAATAGAAAACAAAAACAATTATGGGCAGCAGCGTTCGGGAGAGTCGGCAGTGGGAGAAGCTGCTGCTTACGGAGGCCAGCCACACACAGCGTGTAGTCAACCTGTGGAACTCCTTGCCAGAGGAGGCTGTGAAGGCTAGGACTATAATAGAGTTTAAAGAGAAGCTAGATAATTTCATGGAGGTTAGGTCCATAAAAGGCTATTAGCCAGCGGATAGAAATGGTGTCCTTGGCCTCTGTTTGTCAGAGGCTGGAGAGAGATGGCAGGAGACAAATCGCTTGATCATTGTCTTCGGTCCATCCTCTCTGGGGCACCTGGTGCTGGCCACTGTTGGCAGACAGGATACTGGGCTGAATGGACCTTTGGTCTGACCCAGTACAGCCGTTCTTATGTTCTTATGTTCTAAATTTCTTTCTAAAGAAAACAGAACATGTTTTCCACTGCATGCCAGATTGTGACCTCTGGATATGAAGGAGGTACTTAATTAAAAGCACTACCTTTGGGAATAAAAAGTGTCAGTCACAGGTGTTTGAATATACCTTGAAGTGTGTCAGATTTATTTGGAAAACTTTGTCATAAGGACAAGTCAGTTGTCCTGCTGAATATAACATTGAATAACACGGAATGCATGATGCAGCCCTTCTCTGGTTTACATTTTCCGCATTAGTCTTTCGAAGCTGATATTATGTTTTAAATATACTCTTACGCCTTTGTAAAGTAATCATTCATATTATTACATATTTAAACTCACTGAAAAAAGACTTCTTTAAAATTAATCAGGCAGAGCAGTTTAGAGTATTCATAACAATGTTCATTGCTTTTAGAATAACATAACAATTTCATGTTTATGAAATTTCACTGTACAGAATCATAGACTATGAGAACCAGAAGGGGCTTTGAGAAGTCATCAAAGCCAGTCCCCTGACTTCACAGCGGGACCAAGCACCATCTAGATCACCCCTGATAGATGTTTGTCTAATGTGTTCTTAAATATTTCCAATGAGAGAGATTCTACAATCTCCCTGGGCAATTTATTCCAGTGTTTAATCAGCCTGACAGTTAGGAAGTTTTTCCTAATATCCAACCGAAACCTCTTTGCTGCAATTTAACTCCATTGCTTCTTGTCCTATCCTCAGCCGTTAAAGAGAATAATTTTTCTCCTTCCTCCTTGTGACACCCTTTTAGGTATTCAAAAGCTGCTATCATGTTTCTTCTCAGTCTTCTCTTTTCCAAACTAAACAAACCCAGTCCTTTCAGTCTTCCCTCATAGCTCATGTTTTCTAGAACTTGTTCTTTTTGGACCCTCTCAAAATTGACCCCTGCAGAACCCTACTTGTTATGCCCTTCCAGCCTGCTGTTACCTATCACCTTGTTATTTTCCAGACGTTTGCAGATAAATTCTTTAACTATTTGCCCCATTATCTTTCCTGGCACAGATGTTAAGCTGACTGGTTTGTAGTTTCTTGGGTTGTTCTTATTTCCCTTTTTAGAGACGGGCACTAGGTTTGTCCTTTTCCAGTCTTCTGGAATCTCTCCCGACTTCCATGGCTTTTCAAAGATGAGAGCTAAAGGCTCAGATACCTTCTCTCTCCGCTCCTTGAGTATTCTAGGATGCATTTCATCAGGCCCTGGTGACTTGCAAACATCTAACTTTTCTAAGTGATTTTTAACTTGCTCTTTTCCTGTTTGAACTTCTGAACCTATCCCATTTCCACTAGCATTCATTATGTTTAGGGTTGCCAGATGGTTTAACTAAAAATACCGAACACCCCGCCCCCCCCCCCCCACCTCCCCAAAAAAAATACTGGGGAAAAAATTTTGTCGAGAAAAAAATGGGGAGAACAAAATTGTTCAGAAAAAAAGGACCCCCAAGGAAAAAAGGGACCCCCAAAGATTATTAAGCAAAAAAAAAAAAAAAAATCATGGCCCCTTTAAGAAAAGCCTTTGAAGATTTTTGCTGGCAGCCATCTTGTTTTTCTGATCGATCCAGAAGACGGCTTCTTTGTGGAACCCGGTAAGTGAGGGGTCCAGTGGGCGGGTGGGGGTTCCCGGTTGTTGAGTGTGTATGTGACATTTTAGGTGTCTGGTATTTTCTGCATTTTTTTACCGGACAGAAGGAGAAAATACCGGACACCTGGCAACCCTAACTACATTAGGCCAGTGATTCCCAATCGCCCGTCCACGAACTAGTGCCAGTCTGAAAACTGCTGGCTGCCAGGGCGTGGCAGCTGTGGGGGGCGGAGCTGGGGTACATCACCCAGCCAGTGTTCCCTCTGAGGCCCGCCCACCTCCTCAACAGAGCCACTCAGTGGCTGCTCAGCTGCTCCGGTGTGGGGCCACGTGGTGGGCCCCACGAGCAGCAGGGCAGCCACCACATGGCCCTGCCCCTAGCTTCAGCCCTTCCCCAGAGCTTAGAGCTGCAGGCCGCGTGGCGGGTGGCAGCTGCTCTGGCCGGGGCCGGAGCCGGAGCCATGTTGCAGGTGGCCCGTGGCTGCTCTGGTGGCCCCGGCAAGAGCTGGAGCCAGGTGGCGGGAGGCCTGTGGCTGCTCTGGTGGCCCTGGCCAGAGCTGGAGCCGAGTAGTAGGTGGTCTGTGGCTGCTCTGGCAGTTCCGGCCAGAGCCAGAGCTGGAACCGCATCTCATGTGGCCCACAGCTGCTCCAGCAGCCGGAGCCAGAGCCGTGTAGCCATGGTGACAGCTCTTCTGGCGGCCAGAGCCAGGACCTCATGGCCCTGTGACATGGCTCCCTATGGCAGTGGGGTTCTGGAAAACAGGATGCTGGCCCTGGGGGGCTGGCGGAGCTGAAGCCGGCTGTTCGCAGCAGCTCTAGAGGCCAAGGCTTTAGGTGGACCAGTAACATTTTTTTGCATATTTGCATATTCATTATTTGCATAAGGAATATGCAATTACGCAAATAAAACATTACTGGCCCGCCCAAAGTTTGTAAATGGGTTTGCTGGTCCGTGCGGTAATAAAGGTTGGGAACCCCTGTGTTAGGTGGCCGGTCATCGCCAACCTTGTTGGTGGAAATGGAAACGAAGTCATGTAGCACCTCTGCCGTTTCCCCGTTTTCTGTTATTGTTTCTCCCTCTTCATTGAGCAAGGGGTCTGCCCTGTCCTTGGTCTTCCTCTTTATTTCATCTTTAAGGGCAGCTGATCCGCTGTGCTGATCAAAACACTTTGCTTCATTTCCTAGATCCCAGTGTCGCCTGTTTCTGCTGTATTGAAACAGTCTGATGGATCGCGCCTCTCCCTCTCCTAATTTCCTTCTATTGTGATGGAGCTCTGTAAAGTTTTAGGTTACTTACGTAGGAAACTTACTCTGCAAAATGAAGATGTATTGTGTCATTAGTTGCAGAGATTGGACAGCCGAAATTACAACCCAAATATTGCAAAGCCAAATCAAAGATGTGCCTTGCACCATATTTTTTATAAATGTACTTGCCTTCCCATCACTTCCCAGTACAGACTCTGAATGAATTTGATTTCCAGGTCTTCATCACAGAACGTGAGCCAGCAGACTGAGTGGAAGCTAAAAAGCCCCAAACAATAAACAACTTTGCCAGCCTTATAAACAACACGCAACACCCTCCAGAACTGCTGGGTATATTTCATTTGGTTTGTAGTTTCCTTATGCAACTGACTTAAGTTGTCCATTTTGCGTATGTGAATATTAGCATGCAAATGAACCAGTTGCACCTTCTCAAGATGAGATTCTCAGGTTAGCTCATTTGTCTGTGAACTGAAAATACATGTTTGCCCTCTCCTGTATTGGGTGTGTATGGTCCATGCTCAATATGGATGAGAGGCACGCACACACATTATATATATATATATATTCACACACAACCACCTTTAAAACTCTGATGCCATCTCTTTAACTACCTCTGGGACCGCTCCATAAATCTATTTGGAATTTTATCTGCATGGAGCACAACTTTCTAAATCATGCACATACTGAGGAGCTGAGTGAAAAATTGGGGCGACGCGGCGTTATTTTTAAAAGTCTTCTCCGCACGTTACGGACTTGCTATCATATTTTCTGAAATGTTGATATCATGCTGGTTGACCAGACGATTTATTAGGGGATGCGTGGAGAATGCAGCATTGAACTGCTAAGTGGACCGGAATATGGGTCTGTTTGGCTTCCAAATGATTTTGAGAAGTGGAAACCAAAGCTTGAATCTCCTGCCCTCCACCCCAAATTGCCCTTCACAGCAGGGGGCATGTACTCCAGTGAAGTGTCCACTGGGATCTGCAGGCTGCTAGTGGGGTGCCTGCCAAGTTTGACATGTACCAGATGTTCTGTTGCCTTCCCTCTCCTTCTGGTACACGTGGTATTAGACGTTAGCTGTCACCGGACACTGCTGCCAATCCCTAAGGTGCTCTTTGCTATCATCCCCCCTGCAATGTGCTGGTTTCTACAGCTTGCATAGACCCCTCCCCTAAGGTGGCCAGACAGCAAGTGTGAAAACTAGGAGAGGGAGTTTGGGGGGGAAAATCTCTAATTTCTGGTTTCTCTGATCTTTGGGCCTCTTCAGAGTGCTCACAGTCACAGGGGTAGTGGGATTGTGGGACAGCTGCTGGAGGACTCAGGATTGACACTGGTCATGCTCAGATTGACACGGTATCTATGTCTCCACTCTCTCCCCACGTCACTCGAGCAGGTGGTGTTCCCATGTTGCTGGGATGGGGCACTTAACATTGCCAGGAGACACATTTTGGTACGTACCCACGCACCGTTAGGGGGCTGCATCCGATTTAGGCCAAACAAATTTTGTTAGGTAGACGGCAGAGTTCTCCCCGCATGCAACAGACCTGCTGAAAGAGGGGAGGGAAACACCTGTCAGTCATTACCCGAAATCTCGTATGCCGTGACCTACATTTCGTCTGGCCACCCACACTAAGTGTGGGCTGCAATATACCCTCAGGCAAGCTAGCGCTGGCTCCAATTAGTTTATGTGCGAAGAGTGGAATCCAACACAAAAACCGGCAGCCGAAATACCTTATGCAGTTTCCACCGCAGAAATGCAGCTTCCCTGCAAGTGACAAAATGACTTGCATTTGCACATTTGTCCACAAATGTATCACTACGAATGTAGAGCTCTTTCATGGAGAGAGGTCTTTTTCTTTTGCCGTATCATCCCCCCACTATCTCTCCAATTCAACGAGTTCCATCGCAGAAGGATCTTTGCTCGGCGGTGTCATGAACTTGATAAGCTGCCTTTTAGATTGTACCACAGGGAGAAAAATGCCAGTCACACTCCAGTGTCTTCATGCCACATTGGCTTAGGGTGAGATTTTTGGTCTAGTGACAATTAAGCAGGCAAAAGTAGACAGGTGGGAACTTCTCCCCAGCCCTGAGGTGGGAATAAGCTAGTAATGGATTCACCTTTAAGCACCAGACAGCTTTTTCCTCTGTCCATCAAATCGCTCGCTTCACAGGGCGGCCAGAAGAGAATGTTCCTGTTTTGAGAAAATAGACTAGTCTGAGACTGGATTGCTCTTCTGTGTTATCTGTCTTATCCTGCGTTCCTCCTAATCATGGATTGTTCCACCCTGACATCTTGCTACTTCCCTTTGCTAGGCCCTCAGGGCCTGTCTACACTAGGAAACTCTTTCAAAATAACTAAAAGCCATGTAACAACTCCTGAAAGAACAAAATTGAAACAACGTGTCCACACTACCAAGGAAGCCTTGAAATGAAGCCGAGGCAGGCTCTGTTAGGCTACGTCTACACTGGCACCCTTTTCCGGAAATGTTTAAAACGGAACAGTTTTCCGTTACAAGTATTTCCGGAAAAAGTGCATCTACATTGGCAGGATAATTTTCCGGAAAAGCACTTTTTGTGGAAAAGCGTCCGTGCCAATGTAGACGCACTTTTCCGCAAAAAAGCCCCAATCATCATTTTCGCGATTGGGGCTTTTTTGCAGAAAACACTATTGTGCCTTTTCCAGAACAGTTTTCCAGAAAAAGGACTTTTGCCCAAATGGGAGCAGCATAGTATTTCTAGAAAAGCAGCTGATTTCTTACAGTAGATCGTCAGTGCTTTTCCGGAAATTCAAGGGGCCAGTGTAGACAGCTGGGAAGTTATTCCAGAAAAGCGGCTGATTTTCCGGAATAAGTGGCCAGTGTAGACACAGCCTTTTAATGTGGACACATCACCTCGACTTAGAGCCCCAGGCAGCCCTGGGAAGTAATGTGTTTGAATGACTCTAGAGAGTCGTTGTTTCGAAATAGCGACACCGCAGCATCCACACGACCGCTCTTCTGAAAGAACTATTTCAAAATTCCCCAAGGAAAGCAGGAGTGCAGATTTCGAAATAACCAGCCTGTTATTTCGAAATAACAGGTTTGGTAGTGTGGACACGCTGCTTATACATTGGCCCTGAAGTGGGGTTATTTCAAAATAAAGCCCTAGTGTAGACCAGGTCTCAAATGCATGGCTATAAGGAACTGAATTTGCTCTTGGTGCTGATGTAATTATCTGTGCAGCGAGTGAGTAATCTGGTGGGGGTAGGGTTAGGGTAGAGGGGATTTCACTGCTGTTCTCTAAGGCTGTGTCTTCACTGCAAACACTGCTAGTTTGCCACCGGAGCGCTTCAGGGTAGCACAGTTGCTGTATTGAATCCATCTCCCCTAGAGGCAGCAGCTAAGTCAATTCTCCCATTTCCTAGTGCTATCTACATGGAGGCATGGAATGAGAGGACATGGCTCTTCCTCATCCCTCCTCTCCTGCCAAGAGCCCACACCCCCAGCCTGGCCAGCAGCTGGAGCCCAGCCAAAGAGTGCATGCAGCTGTTAAGAGGTAGCGGGTTTAAGACAAACAAAAGGAAGCATTTCTTCATGTAGCGTACAGTCAACCTGTGGAACTCCTTGCCAGAGGATGTGGTGAAGAGCAGGACTTTAACAGGGTTCAAAAAAGAACTAGATACATTCCCGGGGGTTAAGTCCATCAAAGGCTATTAGCCAGGAAGGGTAGGAATGGTGTCTGTAGCTTCTGTTTGTCAAAGGCTGGAAATGGATGACAGGGGAGAGATCACTTGATGTTTCCCTGTTCTGTTCACTCTCTGCGGGGCATCTGGCATTGGCCACTGTTGGAAGACAGGACACGGGGTTGGATGGACCTTTGGTCTGACCCAGTGTGGCCCTTCTTATGTTATGACTCTGTGCCACAGACCCTCCATCTGCCCAGGTCTGAGAGCAGCCCCTAGCCCATGTCAACACTCCCGGGCTCCATGCTCAGGCCATGTGGAGAAGACACAGCTCGCTGCATGGCAGCCCTGCAGCTGGGGCCAGACTGAGGTAAAAGCTGCATAGGCCGCTGTGGTGAGCTGCAGGAATATGTGCCAGGATCTGCTCTTGGCTTTCCCACCCTGGGCTAGTAGGGGTTCCTCAGCTTCCGGCTCGTTCCAGATTCTGGTGGCTGGAGAAGGGGACTCAGACAAAAGGGGCATCTCAGGGGTGGGGCCTCCCACTTTTGGGAAGGCTCCATAGCCCCGATGGGGACGGGGGACTATGCTGGCATAGCTATGTCTCTCAAGGAGGTTGGTTTTTCAGACTTCTGAGAGACATGGGGTAGGAACCACGCCCCTGGCACTAGCATGGGGAAAGGAGAAGTTCGGTGCTTAGCTAGTGGACAAATCCAAGCAGAAAAAAAGCAGGGGACAGGGAAGCAAGAAGGAGGGTAGAAAGAAGATGATTCAAATGTGTCTAGTGGATAAAGAAGAGCCCACTAAGAGAAGAAACCTGTTGTGTGGGTGAAAAGAGGTATAGCCAAAGGAACATCAATGTAAGCATCTGTTTCAAGCTGAGGAAAATCAACAGAGGACTGCAAAGGTGGAGCTGGGTTTATAGCCAAGGAAAGGAAAAGCTGGATACTTCTCTGAAGGGACACAGAATATTTCTGAGTGGCGCACACGAGCTCTGGAATTCTTTTCCAGTCCTACATTTCTACCACTCTGGAATTAAAATGGTCAAAAGTCGGGAAGCTGAGAAAGGGTATGTCTACTCTAGCTCATTAATTCGAGCTAGGTAGGCAAATCAGGCAACCGGAGTTGCAAATGAAGCCCGGGATTTAAATATCCTGGGTTTTATTTGCATGTTCCCGTCCGGCCGCCATTTTTAAATCCCCCTTAGTTCGAACGAACTGCCCGCGGCTACACGCGGCAGTTTAAAGTTAATCTGAACTAAGGACTTAGTTTGGTTTAACTGTTACACCTCATTCCACGAGGAGTAACAGTTAATCTGAACTAAGGACTTAGTTTGGATTCATTTTAAACTGCCGCGTGTAGCCGTGGGCAGTTCGTTCGAACTAAGGGGGATTTAAAAATGGCGGCCGGACGGGAACATGCAAATAAAACCCGGGATATTTAAATCCTGGGCTTCATTTGCAACTCCGGTTACCTGATTTGCCTACCTAGCTCGAACTAACGAGCTAGTGTAGACATACCCAAACAGAGTTTGGAGGGTGCTTAGAATCATAGAACACTAGAACGGGAAGGGACCTCGAGAGGTCATCAAGTCCAGCCCCCCACCCTCATGGCAGGACCAAGCTCCGTCTAGACCATCCCTGACAGGTGTCTGTCCAACTTGCTCTTAAATTTCTCCAGAGATGGGGATTCCACCACCTCCCTAGGCAACTGATTCCAGTGTTTCACCACCCTGGCAGGCAGGAAGTTTTTCCTAATGACCAACCTAAACCTCCCTTGCTGCAGTTTAAGCCCATTGCTTCTTGTCCTGTCCTCAGAGGTCGAGAAGAATTTTTCTCCCTCCTCCTTGTAACACCCTTTTAACCAACTGTTAACCGATTGGTTCTCCCCGCCACCCGCTGACAAGACACAGACATGGGTGGGGGTGAGGAGGAGGGACTGGAGGGCATTCAGATCAGGGGCAGCCGAAGGTCCCAAAAAGTCCGGGGGAGGGGACACTGAAGCCTGAACTGTGGTCCTAACCCACCATAAAGCCACTTCCCTCCCCCCCACAATGCCTCTTCCCTCCCCCCCTCGCCCCAGCCCCACCCCACAATGCCTCTTCCCTCTAACCTCTGCCCCACACAGCTACTTCCCCTGAGCACCTACCCTCGCAATATCCCTTCCCCCAAGGACCCGTTCCTGAAATCTTCTTTCCCCCTTCAGCCCCTCTCCATTGTCGCTTGCCCTAACAGATGGTAAAGGGGGGGCCCTTGGCCCTCTTGCTGCCCCCGCCCCCATTCCAGCACCCCTGGCTCAGATACTAGGATGCTGAGTATTGCTTAAGAACCTACGAATAGAACAGACCAGAACGATGGCTTGCAGCATTGCTGGCCTTGGCATTGCGATCCAGCTAGCCTCAGCTGGTGCTCATGTACCATTCGAAGGATGGCCAGCCAGGGCCTTTCAACACGAGGGAAATGTTTTTAGTAGTTGCAGGCTAACAGCCGCCTGGCTCCCCACCTAGCCAAGCCCTGCCGTTGTGCTCTTCGTTGCAATGGGAGCATGCCAAGCAGGCTAGGGAAATCCTTGCTCACATTACTCTAGGGCAGCTGAGCCGGGAGCCGAATCCGCTGCCGTGGCTGCTAAGAGGCAGCTTGTCTGGACTCTCACCCAGCTCCAACCCCCGTGAACCGCTGAGAAAACTTCCACCAGCAGGAGAGTTCTGGGGTGGCTGGTTGTGTGGAGGGGGGTGCTGCTCTCTGCTACCGTTCTGCACCTTCCGGTCTGCCAGGGTGATAGCTTCTAACCCAAGGACATTAGGGGAAGCAGGGGGTGCTTGGTGCCTGGCTGGATCATGCCCCAGCTCTGAGGCGGAATCGCTAAAGTCTTCCTGCGGCTTCACTCAGATGCAATGTTTTGTTGGTGTCTCCGGACCAGCTCTGCTGCGTAACGTTCCTGGGGGCTGTTAAACACCTGCCACGTGCTACCCCAGAAGTGGCTGCATGTGTCTCCTGCCTGGTGTATGAGTGCGCAAAGGGTGGAGAGTAAAATCCAGCAGGCTTCTGCTGTGGCCTTGCAGTTACTGCCGCACCCCCAGTGGCATCACACTACCAAAAGGGGCAGACCCCTGGGGTCCCCGCCAACCTTCCCTGGGCCCTGAGGTGGGTCGGAAGTAGGGAATCACAAAAGTGATGTACAGGGATAGTCTCCCTCACACTCCTTGGGTCCTGAACCAGGCACCGGTCCCAGAACCAGGCCGTGTGGCTCTGCAGGGCCCGCTCGCTCTCTGGGGGAGCTTGTTGGGGGGCCAGTAGTAAGGGTTATGGCAGAGGACAACAGACTGGCAGAGCTCAGTGCTGGCTCTGCAGGTATGGAGCCGGGGTTTATTATCCATATGCCAAGCAGCTTGGTGACTCATCTGTTTGCAAGCGCCGGGAGAGGGAGCAGCTGGAAGAGAGAGGGGGAGTAACATTGTCACCGTCTGTTTACAGGTTCCTCGCTCTCCCTGTCCACCTCCGCCGGGGATGAGGCTCGTGAAAGCCGGACCCCAGGGCTTGCCGGAGCTGGAGGATTTTTCAGCAGAGGAAGAGGAAAGACGGCAGGGAAGGGAGAACGGGAGGCGGTCCTGCCCTGGGCTAAGAGCAGAACCTGGGAGAAGTGGATCTTTCATTTCCAGAGGCTCATAGGGCCGTGTGGCCAGGGTTTTAAATCTCAGTCCTAATGGCAGACTTGGGGCTTTAGTCCTTTGTGGGGATAGAGCTCGGCTTTGGAGTTAGCTGTTGTAAGTACGCCCCGTTCCCAGGCAGCGCGGCCCAATGGCCACAGTCTGTAACATAGCCTGAGGGGTCAGGGTAGCACAGCCTAATGGCTAGAGTCAGAGTCAATACCTAGCCCTATAGGTCAGGGCAGCACAGCCTAATGTCTAGAGCCAGAGTCAATACCCAGCCCAAAGGATGAGGGCAGCACAGCCTAATGGCTAGAGACGGAGTCAATACCCAGCCCGAGGGGTGAGGGCAGCACAGCCTAATGGCTAGAGCCGGAGTCAATACCCAGCCCAAAGGGTGAGGGCAGCACAGCCTAATGGCTAGAGACGGAGTCAATACCCAGACTGAGGGGTGAGGGCAGCATAGCCTAATGGCTAGAGCCAGAGTCAATACCCAGCCCTAGGGGTCAGGGCAACACACTGCAATGCGTATTGTCATGAGGGATCGGGGCAGCAGTCCCGATAGGGAGCCCCAGCCCACTCTAGTCCACCGGGCCCTGTCAGTGGCAGAGTGATCCACCACTCACTCAGTGGGGAATCCCACCCCAACCCGCTCAGCTCACTGGGGTGGGAGATACCCTTCCCGCCCTCTCCCTGGGTCACTGCCTACCAGCTCTGGTGTCGGTGTGCTCCACAGTGTCTCTGGGTCCTCAGGCTCCACAGTGCCAGTCTCCTCCTGCAGCTCCGCTGGGTCTGGAGGCTCAATACAGTCTCCCAGGTCTCCGTCTGGGCTTCTGGCTGGCCCACCTCTGGAGCGCCTCTCGCAGGTCCTTCCTCTCCAGCAGCCAGCCCAGAGTGAGCAGAGCTGCTCCCTCTTATACTAATCCAGCCACTGGAGCATGCTCAGTATGGCTGGGAGGGCGGGACTTCCTCTGTCCACAGGGCATGAAGCCCTCCTGGCCCAGTGTAGGGGTATCCACACCCCGTCACAGCCGCTCGACTTCACAATGGGAAACAAAGAGGCGTCGGTGCCAAAGGCTAGAAAAGGAAGTGAGATCCAGCTCATGAGCATGGCACTCAGGCCAGCCGGTGCCCAGGTAGCTGATGCTTTGGTTGGTATCTTAATAAGACGCCTATCCTTGGACGGCTCAGCCTGTGGAGTAATGTGTCCTTTCATCCTGCAGGGGGCAGCACCAGATGGCTCTGAGATTCCAGCTGACTGGGATAGAATTGGTCCAGGGACCTGATGTCATAGGTAGGACCCAGCCAACTTCATAGCTGTGAGCAATGTGGCATGGACCATGAAATCTGATCTTTTATGTACTTTTTCCCTATACTATAAAAACACCCTACAGGGGAAAAGCATGACACGCTTAGCTCTGTGCTGCCTTCCGAGCTGGCCACCTGGCCAGCAGCCGGTGCTCTCTGGCCCTCCAGCTCTGAAGTCAAAACAGAAGTAAGTGCCACCCCCACTTCAACAGCCTTGCACCTCCTTTTGGGTTGTGTCCCTGCGTATGAGAAATGCTGAGTCTTCAGGGTCTGACAAGTTTATATTTCACCGTTTTTAAGTCCATATTCGTGTGTTGTTACAACGCCATGACATTTAAGATCCCAAACTGTGAAATGGAAGATTTTTTTATGCTCTGACCATGACATGGACAAAAATGGACTGTGAATTTGGTTTGGCCCTCATAATAAGGTATGTCTACATGGCAGGAAAAGTCTCTCAGCATGGCCACAGCTGGCTTGGGCTCATATAACTGCATTGTAGATATTCAGGTTTGCATTGGAGCCTGGATTCTGAGACCCCCTTTAGGGGCAGGGTCCTGGAACCCAGGCTATAGCCGGGGTCCAAACGTCTACATGGTGATATTTAATCCAAGCCCTGTGGGCTGGCTCAGGCTCTGAGACTCAGTGCTGAGGGGGTTTTATCCCAGTGTAGGTGTTCCCATAATGCTGTGCTTCTTTAACCTATTTACCACTGTGGGCTGCACGTGTGGCCTACAATGTGTTATGTGGGCCACAGCCAATACCACCGGTAGGCCCTGAGGCTGTCACATGGGCTGCAGCTGCATGCTGATTGGCTGCAAGCAGCCCGTGGGCCATAGGTAGAGAGCCACCTGGCCCATAGAATGATGGGCCAAGCTCTGCTGTGCAATCTCTGTCCTGCAGGGGCTGCTCTGTGGCTGGAAACTTGACTTGTCCTTATTTTGCTGCATTTCTCTCCCGGGCTACGTTTACCCAGCTTCCCACTTCCGCAAAAGCCTGTGCAAATGAAGCACTGATTAGCATATTGCCACACTTCATTTGCATAATTAATTAGGAGCCGGTTTTGCACAATAGGTTTTTGAACAAGAGCTGTTCTTCCTCATTTTTTTTCAGGAAGAACGGCTCTTGCGCAAGAGGGGCTTTTTTTGCGCAAAAAGGCGTTGTGTAGACGGTGCCTTTTTGCGCAAAAACCTCTTGCACAAAAACGGCTCCTAACTAATTAAGTAAATGGTGCATGGCAATATGCTAATCCACGCTTCATTTGCATAGGCTTTTGCGGAAGAGGGAAGCTGTGTAGACATAGCCTCAGTTTTGCATCTCACCCACAGTTCTAATGCAGACTGGCTGTGCAAACCTGCTTCTTTCTTCTGATCTGCGCTTCGCAACTCTGGCTCAAATCTGTATCCCTTCTCTCACCTGGAACTGGCTCCCAAAATGCCAATGGATGCTTTGGGTTTGGATGGACAATGGATTTTCAAAGGGAACAGGATTTCTGTTTAAAGGTTGGTTTTCTTCAGAACTATTTGCTGAAATGAATTCTAATAGACATCTTCAGTTTGTTTTGGGGGAGTTTCTTGCTTTTGACAATTTTCCTCTTTTTTTCCCTTCCGAAACAGGAAGGGAAGGAGAGTAGGAGAAGATGAGACATCTCACTCCTCCTCCCTCCCCTCAAAAAAATGAAAACCAAAGCAAACATTTTCGAACCTGATTGAAACTCAAATTTTCCTCCAGTCCTCTCGTGGAGAAATTCCATGAAAAAACTGGAGTGAAATGAAACGTGTTGCTTTGCTCCAGACTTGTGCTCTCATGCCCAGATCTTGTACCCCTATCCCTAGGAGTTGGAGCTGCAGCCAGGGTGAGCTGCGTAGCGGGCGGATTGCTCTCGGACTGCACTGCAACCTGGCTCTTGCTCCGGCCCATGGCTGGGGGGAACCATCAATCGACTAGCCCTGAAAACAACAACAAAGATCTCAGAGAAGAACTGAGCCATGTCAGGTGGGTTCTCCCATGGGGAATGTTAATCTGACGAGCTCTCACCTTCTCCTACAATTCTTCTGATTTCTAGTGCGGTGTCACCCCAGATCCACGGTCAGCTGCAACCCCATTGTGCTAGGGGCTGTACAAACACAGACCCAAAGATGGTCCCTGCCACAAAGAGCGTCCAATCTTCTAGCCGCCTGTTGCAATTATCACAAGAATGAGTCACGTTGACAGGCCAGGGTAATATTTGTGTTATACTTACTGACTTGGCCCAGTCTTTGCTCGACAGAGGTGTTGCTGCTGGTGGATTTGCTTAAATGAGGTTTATAGCCATGAAGGACAAAGGGGGTGTTTTGTCCTGTGCTGAAGGGCATAGATAAGAGGAAGTTTATCACAATCTTCCATACACAATGGCTACATCTAGACTGGCATGTTTTTCCGCAAATGCTTCTAACGGAAAAGTTTTTCTGTTGAAAGCATTTGCGGAAAAGAGCGTCTAGATTGGCACGGATGCTTTTGCGCAAAAGCACTTTGTGCAGAAAAGCATCCGTGCCAATCTAGACGTGGTTTTGTGCAAGAAAGCCCCGATCGCCATTTTTGCCATCGGGGCTTTTTTGCACAAAACAGTTCTCGGTTGTCTACACTGGTCCTCTTACGCAAAAGCATTTCAGCTTCCCTGCAACCCTTGTTCCATGAGGATTAAGGGATGTGTCAAAACAGCGTGTTATTTCAAAATTTGGCGCTGTGTAGACGTGCCAAATTTCGAAATCAGCTATTTTGAAATACAATCGAAATAAGATGCGCCATTTGTGTAGCGCAAATGGCGTCTCTTATTTTGAGTTTAGTGTGCTGTGTAGACACCCTTAGGGTGTGTCTACAGAGCAAAATTATTTTGGAATAACGGCCATTATTCTGAAATAACTAAGCGAGCGTCTACACAGCAATTCTGTTATTTCAAAATATTCCGACTTCTGTAAACCTCATTCTACAAAGAATAACACCTCTTCCGAAACAGCTACTTTGAAATAAGGCGTGTGTAGACGCTCCACTGCTGCTATTTCGAAATAGCCCCTCCCTAGGTCCATTCCAAGTTATTCCTCCTGGGGCTCTAAATCGAGATAGCACGTCTACATTAGGGAAGCCTGCCTTGGACTAATTTTGAGGCTTCCCTGCTGTGTAGACCTGCTATTTCAGAATAACTATTCCGGAATAGCTTATTCCGAAATAACTGTGCAGTATAGACATAGCCTAAGAGACCTGGCCTTTGGCACCCTCTTGGGTTTCAAGATGTTGTCTCCCCCTCTGGCCTTCCGTTCCGGTAGAGCAAACTCCTCAAGCGCCCTGCCAAACCCAGCAGCAAATCAACAGCCAGAACCTCTGAAAATCCATGTTGTGCCTCTGCATGATCCCTGTCCAGTCAACGGCACAATGGAAGGCTGGGGGGGGGGGGTCTGAGCATCATATAGGCTGGGTTTCTGTGTCTAGCTAAGCTCTCGGTGTGCAACATTTCTCAGTTTCTCATGCATTTCGCCTCACAACACTCCAGCAGGGAGGGCAGCGCGATCCAGGCTGATAGAGGTCAAGGGACTTGCCCAAGGTCACTCGGGAAGGCTGTGGCAGAGCAGGGAAGTGAGCCTGAGTAGCCCAAGACCCAGACGAGTTTCTTAACCCCTGGGGCCATCCGTCCATAGGGGTGCATGGTGCTTTGCAGACAAGTGACAGTCAGACTACTGCGCCAAGGATCTTGCAATCTAAGGGCTAGCTTGTGCAGTCACGGGAGCATTTTCCTCATCCAAGCAGGCAAGAGACGGTGGCTGTAGCCTTGCATGATCCCTAAGGACGTGGCAATGAAGGTGGCAACATAGAGTGATATGGAAGAATGAGAAGAACGGGCTCTTGCTAGTACTGAGTACCAGCTGCACGGCTTACTACTGAATGAAAAGTCCCACGAGCATCGGCAGGAATTTTTCTGGATCATGACACTGGGAAGGAGAGATAAAGGAGAAACCGTGGCCCTGTTCTGCCTCCCCTCTTCCCCCCTCCACTCCTATGTTTCCGGCAGGCAGCGCTCTGAAGGGGGCTTTTTGTCTCCTTTTGGCTTGCCATATTGTGGGGGCAGTGCCAAGTCCTCCCTCTGCACCTCCAGTCTCTCCCCGGCAATGTTCCTCTCTTCCATCCATGGGCAGAATGAATGTTATGTGCACTGAGGTAGGTGCGGATGTGCACCACCAGTTGGATGTGCACCACATTGCTGGCAATGGGTGCTGCTAATCAGCTGGGCCACACCGGAATCTTTCCTCGGAGGCCACCCAGCTTACAGGGAATACCAGTCCTTGGATGGGAAAAGGGTCCTTAGACCAGCTCTATGGCAGCTGCTGAGACCCTGGCATTCATTGGGAAGGTGCTTCTGTGGAAACCTGTGCTTCTTGGAGATCTTTTAAGAACATAAGAACGGCCATACTGGGTCAGACCAAAGGTCTATCCAGCCCAGGATTCTGTCTGCTGTCAGTGGCCAATGCCAGGTGCCCAAGAGGGACTGAACAGGACAGGAAATCATCAAGCGATCCCTCTCCTGTCTTCTATTTCCAGCCTCTGACAAACAGAGAGTAGGAACACCATTAACACCCATCCTGGCTAATAAGTATTGATGGACCTAATGTCCATGAATGTATCGAGTTCTATTTTGAACCCTGGTCTTCACAACATCCTCTGGCGAGGAGTTCCACAGGTTGACTGTACACTGCATGAAGAAAAGCTTTCTTTTGTTTGTTTTAAACCTGCTACTTATTCATGTTATTTGGTGATCTGCCCTAGTTCCTGTGTTCTGGGAACAAATACATAACGTTTCCTTATTCACTTTCTCCACAGCAGTCATGATTTTATAGACCTCTTGCTTAGCCCCTGCATTGGCATGCAGTTAAAAGTTAAGTTGTTAAACTTTCATATTTACAGGCTGGAGTCATTTTTTTCCCCAAATCTCTACATTACAACCGTGAAGCTAAAGAGTATAATGTAACATACGCCCCATAACCATGACAACTACCTCGGTACTTACAGCAATTACAGAAGAGGAAAATGATATGCATTCAAGCTGGGACCGTGGAATACAAACTATTTTGTGTATTTAAGAGGTGGCACTGTGCTGTGTGCGCTAGATAATTACACCGAAAACGACAAGATTGCTGTGTTTTGGAAAGGGAAAATCTTAGCTCCTGGGAGCGGGGGAATGCCTGCAGGTGATTTATATGTTTAAGGAGATTTTTAAATTGTTTTGCAGTTGCTCAGTGTGGCACAGTATCTTGAGTGTGTGCAGTGGAGGAGATTTAAAGTTTTCCTTTTCATTTTCTGTCACAGATTCACATGAACACATTAGGCTTGGAACTTTGGGGGGTTAATGCTGACACAGATACCACACAGAAATTTCCAGCCGGTTTCCTTTTCTCTTGCACCAGTGGTCTGGCTCTTAGAGGAAAACCTGTCACTCCAGGTCATTCCAGAAGGAGCAAAGTATACACAGCCACCGGGCAAACTGCTCTTCGAGGAAAGCTTCAAACAGGAGTGTCTTGAGGAAGACATGAGAAGGGATTCTTCTGCTCTACTTTGTGCTGCTTAGGCCTCAGCTGGAGTACTGTGTCCAGTTCTAGGCACCACATTTCAAGAAAGATGTGGAGAAATTGGAGAAGGTCCAGAGAAGAGCAACAAGAATGATGAAAGGTCTAGAGAACATGAGCTATGAGGGAAGATTGAAAGAATTGGGCTTGTTTAGTTTGGAAAAGAAAAGACTGAGGCTACGTCATGATTGCAGGCTTCTTTCAGAAGAGGCATTTCCAGAAGAGATCTTCCAAAAAAAGATCTTCCAAAAGAGAGAATCCATACGGCCAAAGCGCATTGAAAAAGCCATCTGCTTTTTTGAAAGATAGTGTCCACACTGAATGGACGCTTTTCACATGTAAGCTGTGATTACTATGGATGGAGTGGCCACTAAGGCACCTTGCTTTTTCTTCTTTCCTCTTCTTTCGAAAGAACTCCCTCTTCCCCATCCACACACGCCTTTTTACAAAAGGGTGCTTTTGGAAAAAGGCTTTTTCCTCGTAGAAAGAGGTTTACCAATGTTGGAAAAACCTCTCTGTTCTTTCGGGGACGTTTTTCTCGAAAGAACAGAATTGCGGTGTGGACGTAATTGAAGTTCTTTTGCAGAAAAATGGCCGTTTTTCCGAATAACTCTGTAGTGCAGACATAGCCTGAGAGGGGACATAATGGCAGTTTTCAAATACCTAAAAGGGTGTTACAAGGAGGAAGGAGAAAAAATGTTCTCCTTGGCCTCAGAGGATAGGACAAGAAGCAATGGGCTTAAATTGCAGCAAGGCAGGTTTAGATTGGACATTAGGAAAAACTTCCTACCTGTTAGGGTGGTTAAACACTGGAATAAATTGCCTAGGGAGGTTGTGGAATCTCCAACATAGGATATGCTTAAGAGCAGCTTGGATAGACATCTATCCAGGATGATGTAGATGGTGCTTGGTCCAGCAGTGAGGGCAGGGAATTGGACTTGACCTCTTGAGATCCCTTCTAGTTCTAGTATCTATGATTCTTGGAAAGCAACTGCAATTACTATTTGAGCTCTTTTTTCCCCTGTGTTAGTCTCATCCACCCATTTGCCTTACCCAGGCATTTACCAATTTACAAGTGGGGGAAGACTGGGAAGCTGCCTTTTGTACTCCCCTCTGTGCTGACATGAGCACTATAAAGTCTTCTTATATGCTGTAGCTGAGCCCCGAACAATCTTTAACGTATTGATCCCAGTAACACTCGTGGGAGATGGAGAAATGCTTTCAGCCCCCATTGTATGGAGGCAGAACTGAAGCAAAGATTAAGTGACTTACCCAGAGTCGCACTTGTACTACACAATAAACCTATGGGGTCAGAGAGTGGCATGCTCTTGTTACAGAAGGGGAAACTGAGGCACGGGGCGACAAAGAGCAATGTCAGCGAGCACCTGTGAACATACAGCATTTAAAAAAAAAATCTCATCCTGCCTCAGTTTCCCTATATGTGCCTTTGAGATAACATTTCCGCAGTTAACAGGGGCTTTTAACTCAATGTCCACATGGTGCTTCGAGATCCATGGATTTGAGTTGCTATACAAGTGCCAATTGCTTTGACTCGGTAGTGGCTGGAGGCTTTCCCCACTTTGTGACAAATCAGGCTAGGAAAAGAAGGGTTGGCCTAGAGTCATCTTCTAAGGGAGGGTACACACCCCAAAGGCTTAAGGGGAGCTGGAGAGCTGTCAGGGCGCCTGCCTGTATCTACCGGGCAGGCCAATTTTGGCTGAGATGCAGCTGGGGAGGAGCTAGGGGGCTGGCACATAGGCAGGGCTTCTGGAGAGGGAGTCAGAGACTGGGCTCCCAATGCGGAAGTGCTGGGAGGGGTTGCTTGGTTTAGGAGGAGGAGAGAACTCGGCACAGCCCGGGAAGGAGCACGCCTCCGTGGGGGGGTGGGCCCAGGAATGGCCTGCGCAAAAGGCCTAGACTGAGACAGGAGGAGGGAGGAATTAGCCCAGGGAGGGAGCAGACCTTAGCTGCTTGCTCCAGGGTCCCTGGAACACCAAACAGAGGGACAGCTTAGCTTCCCCTACAGCCACCATGGCAGGGTTGGATGGACTCCTGTGGCCAGAGTCAGGCCAAAGCCCTGGCTTAAAGCCTTTGGATTACTTTGTGGGAGTGAGGGGGGGGGATATTAGTCACTCCACTCACCCCCCACTCCTGTGACTCATGCCGGTAGCTACAGCCGGAGAGAGACATGCCCGGCTGGGGTCCTCTGTGAAACAGCAGGGGAAAGGGGTCTCAAGCAGACGGGAGGGAAAGGTGTGAGGGCTGCCAGGGCAGGAGAAGGCAGCAGGCCCACCCCCCCGCGCAGATGATGAGCGGCCATTTCAGATGCAGTTTGCCCCCAGGCCGGGGCTAGATGGCGACTGGCAGTGGGTCACTGAGGCAAGGTGGATTTGGGGGGGGGGTTCCTATGAGGGGGGACTCCAGAGTGTGCCACAGAGCAGTACCACGAAAGGGGCACCGTGGGCCGGGAGGGGCATGGGGCCTGACGAGTGGTGGAGACACTAACAGAAGACAGGTGACTGAGGGTGAGTCACTGGCCAATAGGGGGCGCTCTGGGGCTGGAAGTGCTAATTCCCAGGTCGACCAGCAGGAGGCGCTGTGCTGGTGAGTGGCAATCAGCTTTGTGCCCAACCCCCACTTCCGTCCACACACAGATGAGTCTGGCTTGAGTCTGGGTCCCAGAACTCTACCAAGCGGGAGGTGCGGGGGAGAGGGGAGGCTGACAACCAGGGTCTTGTGGCATTGCCCAAAGCAGCAATAATAAACCCAGGCTTACAATGCAGCGGGGATGCTGGAGCAGAGGCTGAGACACACCAGAGTCCCACACCCAGCTCCCACACACCTGATCTTTGTGTACTGTGTAGACACACCCAGCTTCTATTAGCAGCTCCCCTCCCTGGATGCCCAGCTGCTAGAGGGCTCCACTGCTCCATCCCTTAGAACAGGGGCCCTCAAACTTGTGATACCGCGACCCCCCCTCTCTGTTGCTCACAACCCCCCTCTAACTTGTTTGTGGCCCCCCGGGGGGTTGGGACCCACAGTTTGAGAAATGCTGCCTTAGAACAGAAGAACGGCCAGACTGGCTCAGACCAAAGGTCCATGTAGCCCAGTGTCCTGTCTTCTGGGAGTGGCCAAAGCCAGGTGCCCCAGAGGGAGTGAACGGAACAGGGAATCATCAAGCGATCCCTCCCGTCGCCCACAAACAGAGGCCAGGGGCACCATTCCCACCCATCCTGGCTAATAGCCATTGTTGGACCTAACCTCCAGGAATGTCTCGACTTCTGTTAAAGTTCTGGTCTTCACCACATCCTCCGGCAAGGAGTTCCACAGGTTGACTGTGCACTGCATGAAGAAAAACTTCCTTTTGTTTCTTTTATCCCTGCTACCTATTCATTTCATTTGGTGACCCCCTAGTTCTTATGTGATGAGAACACATAAATAACTTTTTCTTATTCACTTTCTCCACCCCAGTCATGATTATATAGACCTCTAGCTTATCCCCCTTTAGTTTCCTCTTTTCTTAGCCACGTAGCTTTCTTATCCATCCATATATCATTTAATTGAACCTCGGGTGCTTTGCACATGAGAAAAGAGCCCCAAAGAGAGCCCACAGTGGGAACGCCCACCCTGAGTCTTTGGGAAATGTTCCTCCCCTGAGGAGGTCCATGCCTCGTTCCTGGCTGTTCACTCTGGAGAGAACCAGGCCAACCTCCACCCTCCCAAACCTCATACACTCTCGCATGGGGAAGTTGGGCTCTAGCTTTGAACCCTGCCCGTTGGACGCTGGCTTGTTACATCTGTGATTCCTCCCCAGAGAGGACATCTTCGGTCAGCTGAACCCCTCCATGGGAAGTACGGGGCTGAGCCTGCTCGTTGCTTTTCCAGGCACGAAGCTGCACGACGTTATTTTCACGGGCTGCCCTCTTATGCCTGCAAAGGAGGGCAGCGCGGAGATAAACTAGAAGCAGCTGTCCTGTGAGCTGCCACCGTGCTTTGAACTCACCTCCGGCTTCTCGCTGGGGTTCCTACATATTGCCCTGCCCATAGGAGAGAATGAACCTCCCCAGGGAGACTGAGAAGTGTTGGTCCTCAGGGAGGGAAACTGAGGCACGGTGCAGGCACGAGTCTGTCTACGCTGTGATTGGAGCTCACATAGGCCTACTCATTCCAGCCTTGATCTAGCTGGGAAGCTATTGCAGGAAGCTAAACCTGTGAGCATCTGCCAGGCGCCTGCGTTATATACTCTCATTCTTAGCCAGTGTAAGGCTATGTCTAGACTGCATCCCTCTGTCGACAGAGGGATGCAAATCAAGCACGTCAAAATTGCTCATGAAGCAGGGATTTAAATATCCCATGCCTCATTAGCATAAACATGGCCACTGCCTTTTTTCGAAACGGAGTTCTTTAAAAAAAAAAGGCAGTCTAGACACGGATCTGTCGAAAATAAAGCCTTTTTCGACAGATCTTGTATTCCTCAAAAAACGAGGTTTACAGGATCTGGCGAAAAAGGCTTTATTTTCGGCAGATCTGTGTCTAGACTGCCTTTTTTTCTCCAAAAAACTCTGCTTAGAAAAAAAGCGGTGGCCATGTTTATGCTAATGAGGCATGGGATATTTAAATCCCTGCTTCATTAGCAAGTTTGAAGTGCCTAATCTACATCTTGCTGTCAACAAAGAGGTGTAGTCTAGACACACCCTCAGGGTCTACATTGCCATGTCTTTGCTGCCATACTTAGTCCTGTCAGCTGGCTTCACTCTTGCTCGGATATGCCGTGCAGAACTGCAGTCAAAGTTCCTGTGTCTACCTGCACTCAGCGTCAGAAGGGTCCCAGGTTCGAGCCTGCCTGTCGACAACTAGGGAGTGTTGGTACTAGAAGTGATGGTCCTGCTGAGAGATCAGCTTTCTCGGCGAGGGAAAGTTTGTAACCTGTGCCTGCTTGGAGTGGTGCCCTGCACTGCCCAGCTGTCTAATTGCAGTGGACAAACACCCTAAGTGGCACAGCCAAGCCCACACCGGAGTCAGTGGCAGAGCTAGGACTCTGGCTCTTTGCTCTAACCACCAGGCCCCACTGCTCAGACCTGATCACACGCCAGATCCTCTTGTGAGTTAGACTGGCAGAAAGAAAGAGCAGTAGGCGATGGGAGACCAATACAGTGGGATGAGAAAATAACCCCTTGAGACTCAGAGATTTGTAATTCCCTCCTGCCTACTGTTCTTTGCTGTTAGGAGCAGTTCGGGGTGACTGCTACAGGGAGCCGTGTGAGTCTGAGTAGTCTGGGGGTTCACAATTCTCACTCCCTTGCCCTGGGAGTCAGAGGACCTAGCTGCAGTCTAAATTGGGGGTGGGAAACTTTTTTTTGGGGGGGGGGGAGAGGCTGCTGACCCACAGCAAAATCAGTTGGGAGCCATGTAAAAGTGTGTGGGGGGGTCTGGTTGGGAGGGGTGCAGGAGTGAAGGGTTTGGGCAGGGGGGGGTGCAGGAATGAAGTGGGGGTGGGGGTCTTTGTGGGAGCAATCAGGAAGAGTTTGTCCCCTCGGCGCTGGTTGCGAGAGGGTCCGAACAGGAACTGGGGGATTTGCTGTGTCTCAGAGCGGTGGGGTCTGTGTTTTCCCAGGTGCCCTCTGTGCTGGGGGAAGCGGGCGGCTTGAGGAGGGGACGGCCACAAAGGGAGGGTGACACCAGGGCCCTCTTATCTTATTTCTGTCCCCAGGTCGCCTAGCAGCACACTGAGAAGACAGGGGGATCTTGCTTCCCGGGCCATTTCCCCAGAAGGTGGCACCACTGGATTTGAGAAAAGCCGCCTGTTCTGTCTCTCCCCTGAGGTCCCCACCCCTGCACCCTGGGGACCTGTTAGATCTGGACCTAACCCCCCTGGCCGGCCCCACTGTCGTGACCCCGGCCTACGCTGTGTCCCTGCACTCCCTGGCCCTCGCGGGCCGGCCAGGCCTGGCTCTCACTCCCTCCTCAGACCACACTGCGGGAACTCCGTCGGAGTGGCAGGAGCAATCCCACAGGGTTTGGTGACGAGGGTCTCCCGGCTTCACTCACCGCGGACGAGCTCTGGACGGCTCTGCCTCCATGCCCTGGCCTCTTTGGGCCTCGCGGGCTCTTAGGCGGGGGGGGGGGGGGGGGCGATCATTTTTCACGGTGCGGGGGCACCTCAAGAATTTGGCTATTGGTCTGGGGCCGGAGTTTTCCATGAGATCAATGGAGGAGGTGCGAGGTCTGGGATGGAGGCTGGGTGCAGAAGGTTGCTTGGGAGAAAGGATTGGGGGGGTTGGATCTAGGTGGGGGTGGGGGTGGAGGAGGGGACTGGGACGCGAGGCTCCCGCAGGCTGGGTCTGGTGGCTCGGTGGGCCGGATGTGGCCCAGGGGCCGAATTCTGTTCAGCCTGGCTCTTAGGTCTTTCCTCCAACGCTTCACACACATAGTTACCAGAGCCAAGTGGAACCCCAAGGGCTACGTCTACACTGGCATGATTTTCCGGAAATGCTTATAACGGAAAACTTTTCCGTTAAAAGTATTTCCGGAAAAATCACGTCTAGATTGGCAGGATGCTTTTCCGGAAAAGCACTTTTTGCGGAAAAGCGTCCGTGCCAATGTAGACGCGCTTTTCCGCAAAAAAGCCCCAATCGTCATTTTCGCCATCGGGGCTTTTTTGCGGAAAAGAAATCTGGGCTGTCTACACTTGCCCTTTTCCGGAACAGTTTTCCGGAAAAGGACTCTTGCCCGAATGGGAGCAGCATACTTTTTCTGGAAAAGCACTGATGATTTTACAGGAGATGGTCAGTGCTTTTCCGGAAATTCAAGTGGCCAGTGTAGACAGCTGGCAAGTTTTTCTGGAAAAGCAGATGATTTTCCGGAACAACTTGCCAGTCTAGACACAGCCTTACACTAACCCCCGGGCACACACACAACCCTCTTGGGAGTGCATTCACCCCACGCTAGCTGGCTTAACAACCTTGTTTCCCACTTCCCCCAGGCTGCAACCCACCCCCGTTGCTGTGAGGACATGGGCTGAACTAGGCAAGTGCTGACAGTCCTCCAGCACCGTCCCACAATTCCCCACTGATTGCTGAGGGGCTTGAGGTTCTTTAGTCTACAGAAGAGAAGGGGGGGGAGGGGAGGGCATTTGGTAGCAGCCTTTAACTACTGGAAGTTTCCAAAGAGTGGTTATTTCTTCAGCAGCATCAACCACCTGTGCCCTACACACCTTGGTGCTCTAGGACGGGTTTACACAAGGAGGAGAAGAGAAGAGAAGAGAGAGGGGGGATTTGATAGCAGCCTTCAACTTCTAGGGGTCATAGTGGACCACAAGTTGAATATGAGTCAACAGTGTGATGATGTTGCAAAAAAAGCAAATATGATTCTAGGTTGTATCAACAGGTGTGTTGTAAGCAAAACTCGTGAAGTCATTCTGCCGCTCTACTCTGCACTAGTTAGGCCTCAGCTGGAGTACTGTGTCCAGTTCTGGGCGCCACATTTCAAGAAAGATGTGGAGAAATTGGAAAGGGTACAGAGAAGAGCGACAAGAATGATTAAAGGTCTAGAGAACATGACCTATGAAGCCAGGCTTCATGAACTGGGCTTGTTTAGTTTGGAAAAAAGAAGATTAAGGGGAGACATGATAGCGGTTTTCAAATATCTAAAAGGGTGTCACAAGGAGGAAGGAGGAAATTTGTTCCTCTTGGTTTCTGAGGACAGGACAAGGAGTAATGGGCTTAAAGTGCAGCAGGGGAGGTTTAGATTGGACATTAGGAAAAAATTCCTAACTGTCAGGGTGGTCAAATATTGGAATAAATTGCCAAGGGAGGTGGTGGAATCTCCCTCTCTGGAGATATTTAAGAACAGGTTAGATAGACATCTGTCAGGGATGGTGTAGACGGAGCTTGGTCCTGCCTTGAGGGCGGGGGGCTGGACTCGATGACCTCTTGAGGTCCCTTCCAGTCCTATGATTCTATGATTCCTGAAGGGAGGTTCCAAAGAGGATGGCGAGAGGCTGTTCTCAGTAGTGGTGGATGGCAGAACAAGGAGCAATGGTCTCAAGTTGCAGTGGGGGAGGTCTAGGTTGGATATTAGGAACAACTATTTCCCTAGGAGGGTGGGGAAGCACTGGGCTGGGTTCCCTAGGGAGGGGGTGGAATCTCCATCCCTAGAGGTGTTTAAGTTCCGGCTTGACCAAGCCCTGGCTGGGATGATTGAGTTGGGGTTGGTCCTGCTTTGGCCAGAGGGCTGGACTCGATGACTCCTGAGGTCTCGTTCTACTGGTTTCTATAAGTCTATAATGTGGCACTGGTCTGTGAACGTAGGTCCAATTCAGGTGTAGGGAAGGCCAAACTATTAGGTCCCAGCAGAGTTCCCGCATGAGGGACCCTACAATAACTAACCAGTGTGTACAGCACAGCACTTCTCGCCTTCCTAGTCTGATTTTTTTTTTAAGCCACGGGAGGAAGGAGATGTATTCTGGAAGCAAACTCCTGCAGCAAGTGGCTGCTAGGCTGTGATATATGTATAATCCTTCATCAGGGCAGGAGGCTGAGGACGCGTACCATAAATGCCTCCATCTAAATGCATAGCCCTGGCTGAGTTTTCCCATTAGCTAACAGATTTCTCCCCGGGTCTCCGTTAAGCTTTCAGGTAAAAAAAAATCCCAGCTGGAAAATTAGAGAGACTTCCTTGGTAATATCTCTGCCTCATTGATCCCATGGTCCTATGGGACACCAGTCAGAAAGCTGAGCAAATAAATAATAAAGGAGCATTCGTTTAGACCTCAGGGCTAGTTTCTAATCCTTCTGCTGCGGCTGCGATATTCCAGGCTCCTCCCACATTGGCATCAGTAATATAAGGAAAATGCCGGGGGGGGGGGGGGAAAGGGAGGGAGTTTTACCTGTCTTTGAAAGCCTCTGGCTTCATCCCTCAGCATGTCCTGTTCCTGCTGTATACAACTAAAGCTGGGAGCCATTTTCAGCTCTCCACTCCTGGAGCTGTCTCAGGGTACTTCCTAAACAACACCTGGCCCCAAGGGACTCTTTGCCCTCAAGGGGTTGGCAGAAGTCAGGAGTCCTCCAGTTACACCTGCGTCCCCCTCACAATGCCCCCTGTGCCAAGGGTGGCTGGTAGCAGTCGGCTACACCGGCTGTGTGCCTGCTGGGGAGTTCCTGAGGCTGTAGGATGCCCGAGCTGGGAGGAGGCATCTCCTTCCCGATCATGTCACGTTGCCTTCTTGGCACAGAGGGACCAAAGTTGAGCTCCAGACCGAGCTGTCTCCAGTGTAAAGTTCTCCTGCAGGCTGCTGGGTGGGACTTGACCTACAGGAGGGAAATTTAACACAGGAATATTTGGGATGAATACGAGGCAGAACTTCCAAACGGACGTGGCTCTGGACTGAAACCAGAATCCGAACAGCCCCCCCTTGGGGAAGTCTGGATCAGTCTCTGTTTCCTAATAAATCCCGATCCTCAAATCATTTCAAGCAGTGGTGACTGGTGTGACAATTGGGGGAAGCTGGCTTGTGACGGGGATTCAGAGAGACGGAAAAATAGAGGTATAAAATGGTTTCAAGGTTAGTCTTTAAAAGGCTAAAAGGGGAGAGTTGTAGAAGCTGTAGAAACCCTTTCATATTTAGCTAGAAGCCATCTTGTATAACAGAAACCATTTCAGCTTTTCTCTCACTCACGTAGACCAGAGTGAACTTTCTGTCACCCCGTGAGAAGAGGCCTACAGGATGGGCTATTGGTATGTGTTAATTGGGCTGGTTGGGACAGGAGATGTACTCCCTCATACCTGTCCGCCAACTTGTTGATAAGGCTTTGTTTTTCCAAGTTTAATTGAGGATTTCTGTAATTGGATGTCCTGACGTCAGACTGTTTGGCTAAGGGTATAAAGATACTAGGATTGATTGTATTAGCAGCCTTACTGGGCCTGGCTTTGCTGGGGCCACGTTTGGCTCATGCTGTGCTTTATTAATTAATAAAGCTGTTCGATAGCTGCCTAAACAGAGAGGAGCGTTTTTTTGCTTCAACAGGGTCATAAGTCAAAATGATTGGGACAAACTGGAGAAATGGTCTGAGGTAAATAGGATGAAGTTTAATAAGGACAAATGCAAAGTGCTCCACTGAGGAAGGAACAATCCGTGTCACACATACAGAATGGGAAGGGACAGTCTAGGAAGGAGTAATGCAGAAAGGGGTCATAATGGACCACAAGCTAAATAGGAGTCAACAGTGGAACACTGTTGCAAAAAAAGCCAACATGATTCTGCATTAGCAGGAGTGTTGTGAGCAAGACACGAGAAGTCATTCTTCTGCTCTGCTCTGCATTGATTAGGCCTCAATTGGAGTATTGTGTCCAGTTCTGGGCACCACATTTCAAGAAAGATGTGGAGAAACTGGAGAAGGTCCAGAGAAGAGCAACAAGAATGATGAAAGGTCTAGAGAACATGAGCTATGAGGGAAGACTGAAAGAACTGGGCTTGTTTAGTTTGGAAAGGAGGAGACTGAGAGGGGACATGATTGTGGTCTTCAGGTATCTAAAAGGGTGTAACAAAGAGGAGGGAGAAAAATTGTTGTCCTTGGCCTCTGAGGATAGGACAAGAAGCAATGGGCTTAAACTACAGCAAGGGAGGTTTAGGTTGGACATTAGGAAAAAGTTCCTAACTGTCGGGGTGGTGAAACACTGGAATAAATTGCCTAGGGAGGTTGTGGAATCTCCTTCTCTGGAGATATTTAAGAGCAGGTTAGATAGACATCTGTCAGGGATGGTCTAGACAGTGCTTGGTCCTGCTGTGAGGGCAGGGGACCGGATTCGACGATCCCTCGAGGTCCCTTCCTGTTCTAGTGTTCTGTGAGTCTATGGTTCTATCTATGTCTCCGAAGGAACTAGGCAGTATCTCTCCTGCTTACAGGAGCCATCCACGGAACCCAGACTGCCCCGGCCTTAGCTCCAGAGGGTGGTGTTCCCTGTAAGCTGAGCGCTTGGGCAGGAGAGACTCAGCCAGCACACAGCCAGCAGCTTGTGTTTCTTCTAGTGGTGCACATACCTCAGTGCACATAACAAAATTTATTCTGCACATGCGTGGAAAAAGTAGAGGGAACATTGATGGAGAGTCTAATGCAGTGATCTAGCCAGCACTGGTAGGGGAGAAGGAGAGGCAGAGAGAAGTTCTGAGAAAGCTGAGCTGCCTCTGTTTGATTTTTCACTTAGAAATGACTTTTGGTTTTGACGTTTTTCCATTTTGTATTCTACTGTGGGTTGCACACGTGTGAAAAGTCCACACCAGGATGACACATGTTCTCCAAATTGAACATGTTGATCAACCTGAAAAAAATGTGGCGTGGTGGGGAGGGGAACTACCTTTCTCTTCTCAGAGAATTGTGCAATTTTCAGTTTTCACTCTGATCTGCAAAGACACCAAGTTTCTAAATCTCGAAGCCCCTCACGAAATGGAACTTCTACCCTTCATCCAGCACCTCTTCTTTGTATTGGTTGTGTGGTACCATGGGTCCCCCATTCTCCTCTGTGCACTGGGCGAGAGCTGCTGAAAATCAAATAGTGACTCAACAGCCTGAAGACAAGTGGGGATGTTATTTCATTATCATCCGGTGATGAAAGATCTTTCTAGGAAATCAGCAGGGGAGAGACTGGTCATAGCCAGTCTGGTAAATTACATTTCACAGAAACCTCAATCCAGCTGTTTCCAGACACACGAAGTTACAAAGAGACTGGTGGCATCCTTTCACTTTTATATATTTCTTTTTCTGGGTCCCCTTTTCAGATAGAAAACTCAGTTCAGATCTCAGGTCGGAGCGAGATCCCTGTTTGCTAGCACAATCCTCCGAAGGAGATCAAGCCATTCGTCTAAGATCACCCATTAGGTGGACAACCCCAGCTGCAGAATCTGGCCTCTACCCACTTTCATTGTAACTCACTGGACCACAAGCATGACTTCCTGACCCCGTTCTTGGGAAAAACAAAGACGTGTGGATGGTATTGAAGAGATGGAGGGTTTCCTGGGGATAATAGTGGATGAGAAGCTGGATATGAGTCAACAGGGTGCCCTTGTAGCCATGAAGGCTAATGGCATATGAGTGTGCATTAGGAAGAGCATTTCCAACAGATCTAGATCAATGATTATTCTACTTTTTTCCAGCCCTAGGATTTTATGATTCCTTTCTCCATAATCCACACTGGGAACACGGTCTGTTTGTCCCCATCCGGTGGGTGGTGCCCCTAAGTCTACAGCCACCAGCAATGTATGAGCTATGCTATCTGAGGTGGTAGTAGTCCATGTTCTAGGGATCCTGGATGAAACCTCTGTCATGGTTCCTGCCCCACTCTGGCATGATAAATGCAGAAGTGGGGGCCAGCAAGTGTACCCCAAAGCCTTATCGACCAGGCTTTGGTATAAAACTTCCCCCAAAATCTAGAAAACCTAGATTTTGGGAATAGAACTTCCACTGCCACCACCCAAATGTTGATAAAGAAATCAGGAGAAAGATCATTTGGGAAATCTCACCCCTAAAATAAAAATCAGGGCACACAATTAACCACTGCCAGGTTAATAAAAAGAAAAGAAAGAACTTTTATTATTACAACAATATTCCTGTTGCAAACATAATGACTAGATGGGAAGGTAACAAAATATACTCATGGAGAAACTCCATGGGCCTAGAACTTAGTTACAAAGAAAAGCCAAAACATATTTTAAACAGTGCCAGATCTCAGATCCCACACCCAACCCTTAAAACAATAAAGCCTAACAAAACTACCTAAACCTTACCCTACTTACAGAAAATGAAGAATTGTTTCTTGGAGAGAGAGAGAGACATGCTTGTCCCTCCCTGTAGCTGCAGAGAGCTCACTCAGAGACAAAAGGAGAAAGGAAAAAACCCAAATTCCTTTGTCTCAGTTTGAAAGTCCCACCTAGTGTCCAGACTCAGGGTTTTTTTTGAAAAAAGTAGCCTTTTTTCGAAAAAACATCACCTGCGTCTAGACTGCAGCTGCGTTCTTTCGAAATTAAATCGAAAGAATGCGGCTTTTCTTTCGACGGCGGTAAACCTCATTTCACGAGGAAGAACGCCTTTTTTCGAAAGTGCTCTTTCGAAAAAAGGCGTTCTTGAATGCCAACAGGGCTTTTTAGAAAGAGAGCATCCAGACTCACTCGCTGCTTTCTTTCGAAAAAGCGGCTTGCTTTTTCGAAAGTACTGCTTGCAGTCTAGACGCTCTTTTTCGAAAGAGGCTTTTTCGAAAGATACTTTCGAAAAAGCCTCTTTCGAAAGAGGCTTGCAGTCTAGACATAGCCCAACATTCCTACTGGTCACTCCACCTGGCTAGGTGTAGTTAACGCCTTAATCCCCAGGCTGCTGACTAACTCTCATAATCATGACAACCTCCACTGATGATCCATGATGCAGCAGTCTAAGCATAGGTATTAGCAGAAAAGGGGCTGTGCATTTGGGCCCAAATCCTAAAGTCTGCACTCATCCAAAGCCCTCCCGGACTGCAGCTGTAGGGTTTGATTCTGTTTTGCCTGGCCTGCTAATTTTGAACACAAAAGAGGCATGATGCAAAGGGATCAAGGTCTGGCCCCTGTGCTGGTGGAGATCTGTTGCTCCCATGGGATGACACGGATTCACATCAGCTGAAGATCTATTGGGCCTAGTCTCCAGCTGCATGAAAGAGTGTGCATATCCTGCACTGGGCCAGGAGCGCTTAATGCCCTGTGGGAAAAGGAAGTCCCGCCTCCCATCCAGATTGGGCATGCTCCAAGGGCTAGGGTTGTATAAAAGGGAGCAGCTCCGCTCACTGTGGACTGGATGGGAAGGATCTACTCAAGGAGCTCCAGAGGTGGACCAGCCAGAAGCCCAGATGATGGGAGATGGAGACCCGGGAGACAGTATCGAGACTCAGCGGAACTGTAGGAGGAGACTGGGATCACCCCAACACCAGAACTGGGAGGACATGACCCAGGGAGGGTACATGAGTGGTATCGCCAACCCAAGCAAACTCAGCGTCTTGCGGTGGGATTCCTTGCTGAGCGAATGATGGATCACTCCCCCGCCGATAGGGCACTGAGTCCGGGGGAGTAGGGTGGGCCCAGACCCCCTACCAGAGCTGCTGCCCCAGCTCTTTGAGACTCTAGCCATTAGTCTGTGCTACCCTGAACCTAAGACTGTTTCTGACACTGGCCATTGGGCCGCACTGCCCAGGGTTGGGGCATACTTAGACATGACAAGCTGGAACAACTGAACGTTTTTCCCCATGTGAAAGTCACTCCTTAGAACGTTCCTCAGGACAGGACTTAACCAGATAGTTTGTAAAGTCCTGCAAACTCGGGGACAGTGAGCTAATAAATCTCCTCGGCTAATATCAGCTTCTGTCCTGCTGGACGGCTAGCCCTAGATTAAGTGTATTTTCTACATCTTTCACTACCAGCTTTTAGAGGACAAAGAAAATTTACGGTTCCCTTTATACTTAGTTGTCGGGGGAAGGGAATTTAGTGCTGGCGAAAGACATCAGCTTGTCAGTCCTGGCAAGTGAAGTCCTCCTCTCCCCCCCCCTCCCCAAGAAAAAATTAATGGGCAGCACACGCAGAGGTGCTAGAATTGGGGGGGCTGCCGCATCCCCTAACTTCAAATGGTTTCCATTGTGTATGGGTTTACTGTGTGGTTCAATGTCTCTCAGCCCTCTCCCCCCACAAATTGTTCCAGCACCCCAAGCACAAGTCTCTCCCACCCTCCCCATGAGTGGGTTCCCTCCGTGGCCCAAAAGAGGTGGCAATATCAGCAGAAGTTTCATGCAAATAAATCCAGCTGCCCAGATACTAGAATAATGGATGCAGGAACCAGAATAGCATTGGAAAAGGTTCAGAAAAGGGCAACAAATATGAAGAGAGATTAAAAAGACTGGGACTTTCCATCTTAGAAAAGAGGAGACTAAGAGGGGGATATGATAGAGGTCTATAAAATCATGACTGGTGTGGGAAAAGTGAATAAAGAAAAGGCATTTACTCATTCCCACAATGTAAGAACTAGGGGGTACCAAATGAAATTAATAGGCAACAGGTTCAAAACATACAAAAGAAAGTTTTTCCTCACTCAGCACACAGTCAACCTGTGGAACTCCTTGCCAGAGGATGTGATGAAAGCTAGGACTTTCACAGGATTTGAAAAGGAGCTAAATCGATTCATGGAGGTTAGGTTCCTCAATAGCTATTAGCTAGAATGGGTAGGAATGGTGTCTCTAGCCTCTATTTGTCTGGAAATGGGTGACAGAAGAGGGATCACATGATGATTACCTGTTGTGTTTCCTCCCTCTGGGGCACCTGGTATTGGCCACTGTCAGCAGACAGGACACTGGGCTAGATGGACCTTTGGTTTGACCCAGTATGGCCGTTCTTATGTTATGTAATACAACAGCAAGGATATAGGGCAGGGTGAGTGGGGCAGCTGTCCCGGGTCCCGCGCTTTAATAGGCCCCGTGCACGCACTACTACCTGTCGGCTGTGGCCGTGGTGCATGCGCGAAATTGTGTTGCCCTGGCCCCCACGCTTCAATAGGTCTCGTGCCCTGGGCCCCACAAAACTCTCATCCACCCCTGTAATACAATGTGCCCATTCAGTACTCCACACTGAGATTCCCACCAAGGCTGTCAACAGCCCCTCAAAGTGTTCGAGGTCTCTAAAACCCCCATGGATTTCCATGAGTGTTAGACACCAAAAGACCTTGAATATGTGGCTTTACACACCGCAGGAACACGACTCACCTCATTGTGCTCAGGAGCTACCAAAGGGTACGTCTACACTCCAGAGAAGATCGAAGATTCCGTTGTCGATCTTCCAGGGTTCCAACGAGCAGGTCTAGTGAAGACACGCTCATTCGAACTGAGAGGGGCGCTCCGGTCCATGCCAATCGTCCTGCTTCCACGAGGAGTAAGGAAAGTCGGAGGGAGAGAGAGTGCGCCCTTCGACTTCCTGCAGTGTGGACCGCGCCAACAGTCGAGTTAAGGTACTTCAACTTCAGCTGCACAATTAACGTCGCTGAAGTTGCGCAGCTTAAGTCGACCTTATCCCGTCGTGTAGACGTACCTGAAGAGCTCAGATCTTCAGAGCTTCAAGACCAGCCAGCGCTAAAGGAGGATGGGGAGGTCTTGGTTCCATTGCCTACCGGGTAGCAGCCCAGGCCGACTGTCAAGAGTTGCCTTCCAACGTACAGTTGTACAGTTGACAAGGAGGAAATCCCCAGAGACAACCGGTGCTGAAGAGCCCTCTGTGACAGGGACCAGAATCTGAGTTTGCAGCAGTGCTGGTTGTTCTGGAGGGACTATACCTAAGTGAATGGAGATACTCCTGTTTTACACTAGGGAGACTGGAATCTGGCCCTGTAGGTAGCAGGGAAATCTAAGCTCTTCTGAGGAACCTCACAGCTTCCACAAATCCACCCTGCGCTATCTATCGCCGTGGAGAATTCAGCTCCTTCCACCCCTAGTTTTCTGGTCCTACTTAACCCCTCCCCTGTCTCCTGATCCCCTTGTTCTTTGTGTGTTGCTCCAAGGTTTTGCCACAAAAAGACAATTGCCCTCAGGAACAGTGATCTGTATTCCTCACTCCCCTGCCATTCAGCTATTGTCAGCCCACTGTGTCGTACCTCCGAACCTCGCAGGTCACCCGCACGCTCCAATGAGGCGCCCAGGGCAGCGGCCCTACCCGAGGAGGCCTGGACCTTCGGGGCAGCAAGAGCGTGTCTGACAAGCGACTCGTTATCTGTGTCAAGGGAGGCAGGTTCAGAATCATTTTGATGCCAATGCCGAGGCCTCGGCGCTCATCAGCTGTCGCTCGAGCTGCAAAGCTACGTCACACGCTCGGCTTCCGACACCATCTGTGCGCCCCCGTTCCTCAGTGCGCGGCACAGATTGCTGCCTTCTATGGCGTGCTTGCTCCTTCCGGGAGTAGGGGCAGCTTTCCGTGGCGGTGGAGGGAGTCGGTGGATGGAGCCAAAACCAGCACCAGGCAACCGGGTCTTTCCTCTGCCCCGCTTCCTCGGAAACCGCTCTTTCCGGAATTCCTGCCACAGTGGTTTTGTGCGAGTCACACTTGACCCCCCATGGCCGCAACAGCAGAAGGCAGAGGAGCACGGTCCAATCAGCCATGGCTAAAAGGAACAAAGGACGAACCCCATATAAATGATCCATGAAGGCAGAAGAGACTGAGAACTAGCAGTGACTTAGTGCCGTGTTTCTTAACCAGTGGTACAAGTCTCCTTGGGGGTACTCGAGAGAAGTCGGAGGGAGGGGTATGTCAACACAACTGAAATGTGGAGAAAATTGAATTTTTGTTTTAAGTTTTACAGCATTTTACTGTTTTTGTACTTTTTACACACACAAATTTTATCGCCCGCCCGGCTACCATTAAGTTGCTTAAACAAATGTGTTGCAACAGTAGAAAAAATGTTTTCTTTGTCTGAAAACTGTAGGTACGGGGGGTACTGATCATTTTTTTTAAAGGGGGTACTTTATAAAAAACGGTTTGAGAAACACTAACTTAGTGGACCAAGTATGGGGGGTTCATGATCACCCGGCTTCTCTTCCTGGCTCTGCTGCTGATCTACATGAGCTAAGTGCGTTAAGGATCCTGAGATGGTAGAATTTATCCATTCCCTCAGCCCCCTCAGCATGAAAATTGTACATACATAGACCCCTTTCTGCATCATCTCTGAATTTGAGCCTCTGAGGGTAAGGGAACTCACGTCTAGCAGCTGGAAAACACTATAAATTCCACCATTTTAGAGTCTCCTCTGAATTAGGCCGACTGCATGACACTGGACAAGACTCTGTGCCTCAGTTTCTCCTCTCGGTAACAGCGAGGCTGATCTCCTCTGCCTCATGGGGTGTTGTGAGGATTAATTTGGGAGCAGAAAAGCACATTCTAAGCGCCAAGGCTGACTGGCTGTGTAGTCCTGACACATGTCACTGCAGATGCCGTTCTTATTACTCATGCACCTCTCAGGTCCCTTTTCCTTTGTTTTTTTCCCCTCTAACTCGGCAACAACAGGGAAGAGTCGCGTTGCCCATGAAAACAGATTCACACGGCGGGTGCCAGCCTCGCTGAATCATGCACAGAAGGCCGTGTTCTCCAGCCAACCGCTTGTCTCATGATTTGCTTTGTAATCCTGGGCATTGCTGGGTGAAGGTTCTCTTTAAAGAGCTTTAAAGAGCGTT
Organism: Pelodiscus sinensis; assembly: GCF_052426305.1. NCBI lineage: Eukaryota > Metazoa > Chordata > Testudines > Trionychidae > Pelodiscus > Pelodiscus sinensis. The sequence continues at coordinate 5,799,900 of NC_143053.1, forward strand.
CCCTGCTGCCGTCAGCAACTGATTTTTGCTAGTCCCATGGGTGGTCATTTAAGGTGGGTTTCTGTGTATCTGGCAGAATATAGCTGGAAGGAGTGATGCAAATAAATTCTTCTCTCCTTGAACCCCCAGGGTACTCGTTGCGTGCTGCCAGCAGGCAAAATTACAATGTCTCTAACCCCCATCTGTGCATCAAAGACTACACGAGTCGAATCCTCGCTGGATTGAACAACTTCTTCCAAACTGAGCGTATTGCATGGCTGATTCTGGAAGGCCCTCCCATGTACCTACCTCAGCTCCTGCATCTCGATCGGAAGTCACCAGGATGGACTGCAAAGAAAACAAGTGCAGAGTCCTTCACTCGGGAAGGGCAAATCAAAAGCCCACCCACAAAATGGCGACCGCCGAGGTAGGCGCTAGTGCTGCTGGAAAGGAGAAAGGGTTATTATGGCTCCTACATGAAATATGAGTCAATGGCGTGGGGCAGTTATGCAAAAGGCTGTTATTATAGTGGGGTATATTAACAGGAAGGTCCTATGTAAGGATAACGGGGAGGCATTCACCTCTCGCATGTGCCTGCCTGCTGGTCGGGTGTATCTGCCTGCATTCTCTGCTGTTCCAAAAGCCTTTTCGGAAACTCAGCCCTCAACCCCTGTGTGTGAATCAACCCCCTGCCAGGGGGCACATTTAATAGGGGCTCATCTTGCTGCCCCCTGTATATTGTCTCTGAGTCGGTTCCCTTAGTCTGTTCCCCACTTGGGTACAGAATGGTGCCTCCTGGGCTTCCCCGCCTGGAGACAGCTTCCTCATTCTTATCTCAGTCCCAGAGGGTGTGTCTAGACTACATGCCTCCTTCGACGGAGGCATGTAGATTAGCCAGATCGGAAGAGGGAAATGAAGCCGCGATTAAAATAATCGCGGCTTCATTTAAATTTAAATGGCTGCCCCGATCTGCCGATCAGCTGTTTGTCGGCAGATCGGGGCAGTCTGGACGCGATGCGCCGACAAAGAAGCCTTTCTTCATCGGCACAGGTAAGCCTCGTGAAACCAGGTTTACCTGTGCCGATGAAGAAAGGCTTCTTTGTCGGCGCATCGCGTCCAGACTCCCCCGATCTGCCGACAAACAGCTGATCGGCAGATCGGGGCAGCCATTTAAATTTAAATGAAGCCGCGAT